>NW_028261385.1:24480474-24707974 GCF_051295495.1 Thamnophis sirtalis | reverse complement strand
AAGAACTATGATCAATTTGGCCCACTCAAAACATCAGGCTACCATCACGGCCAGAAGGGAAAAGGGGGGATAGGGAAATGCAGAAATAATTTCTTTAGCAAGTTTCATTGACAACTGATTTGTGCATAGAGAAACAAGCAGCTTAAAGCAAGTCTAGGATAATTTACTGTGGCCGACTCATCCCAGCCAACTCACCACTTGCTGCTGGACAATTCAACACAGGATAACTCAAGAGATGGATAAGAGAGTTGCAGGGGGCCTTGATTTGTTTTTGGTTTGAACCTTCTCAGATGAGAGGTCCTTGAGGCTGGAGCTGCAATTCTTGGGTTATCCTGTGTTGAATTGTTCCATGTTGAGTTGGTTGCAGCAAGTTGGCCAGGGCGAGTCAGTGAGATGGCAGGGGCAAGTCAGATGTTAAGAGTTGTCCATTCCAGTTAAGGCTGCAACATGGACATGCCCATAGGTGCTAGGAATTCATTTAGCAGGAGGAAAGTAACTGTACTAGGAGAGGGAGAGAGGAGACAAAATGGAGCTAAGAAGCTGAATATCTGAATAAAACAAAAATATGCATATTTGGGGAAAGAAGATACAGTAAATGGTAAGATAGTTTGGGAAGAGGATTTATACAGGAACAGGAGTTCATTTGCCAAAAGGCAAAATAGCAGCATGAGATCTAATATTTTGAGTGTTAGACTACTGACAAAACTCAGATTCAAATATAATGCTAGCTATGAAATTCACTTGAACTTACCTACTTATAGATATACAGCATTTTAGGACAGAATAGGAGGAGGAGAATCTTTTATGCTACCATGAACACTTTGAAAGAAAAATAGGATAGAAATGTGATAAATAACTTGCTCATTCTGAGGTAGGTTTCTTAATCACAATGGCGGTGTAGAAAAACTGGTGTACTCTAAATGCTTTGATCAAAAAATCCTGCAGACCATGCTCTTAATCATGTTGGCTAATTGAAATGGAATTGAAGAGAACTGAAATGCAAAGTATCTAGAAGTAGAAGTTTACCTGTCCCTGCCTGAAGTTAAATTGTTTTTATCTTATTTCCTAAGAGACAGTTAAGGACTAATTCAACAGGCCAAATGCTAGGCCAACAGAAAGCAAGACCATAGGGGATCACGGAAATGTCTCAAGAATGTGCTATTGGTTAAAAATGAAAGGTAATAGTGGATTGGAACTTCAGAAAAAGCTCATTGCTCAGGAAACTAGACAGAGCAGGACTGTCAAACACCCGGCCCATGGGCGGGATGCATCATGCACCAGCTATGCCTATGCCCGTTTTAGCAAAGGGGCGGGGGAAGTCCTGATACATCATGTGATGCCGCTGTGACAACGTGAGTTTGACACCCCTGAAACAGAGAATAATCTGAGGCATTTTACCTGAAACAAGGAGGGTGCAATACAAAGGGAGAAATAGGAACTGAAGATTAGTGGAGATAAAGAAGAAGAAAATGAAGATACAGTGAGATTTCAGACAAGGCATAAATATGGCAGCCAACAGAGACCAACTGGGAGGGAATTCATAACCAAAGAAAGCTAGACTCTCTATGCTAGAGAACTACCAAAATACCAATCCAAACAGAAGAATAGTGGATTTTTATATTTCAAATATAAAAACCGTACGTTTGATTTATCTAGCTAGAGTTTGGCTGCAGGCCTCCAATTTCATATAATAATAATAGCCGTGTGTATGCCAAAATATTTATTAAATATACTTAATGTGCACTTTTTCTGGCAGTTTTCATGGCTATGTGAGATTATATTGATTTTGGCCTTCTTTACTCAGTTATTCTCCTAACTGGACCTCTGAATATATGCAGATTCATTTTCTCTCTAAGGGATTAAAATATGTTTGTAGCATGGAGTACATTAAAGTGAACTAATCTTGGATATATCTGACAAACCATGAGGAGCAGATTGTATTTATCTCAAAGAAAAATCAGGTCAGGATGATGAATATTCTCAGTGTTCACTTTTTCAGGATTGCTTCCCTGACTTATAATGTTGGATCACGTATGCAATTTGCATAATATTCATGACTATTATTGTAATCTATGATGTCATCATTTGTTTGTTTAATTAATTGTTTAAGCACTGAAAAGAAATTCAGCACACCTGCATGTATCGGCCTTCAAAACACAGCATTCCCTGTGAGCAAACCAGTGGTGGGTTCCTACCAGTTCGGACCAGTTCGGCTGAACCAGTAATGGTTCCAGTAATGCTAGAACCAGCAGCAAACCAGGCCTGCCATGCCCCCGAATTGGTTCTCCTGGCAGTGCCATAGGCGCCGCCATCCTGGTTTTTGGTTCTGAGCATGCGCAGAACAATTTTAATCACACTGTGCATGCACACGAACCATGTGCAGCAGGCACCAGAGCGAACCAGCAGTAGTGCCTGCCGGAACCCACCCCTGGAGCAAACCAATCTCTGGGACACCTCTTGAGGTACTCAAAGAGTGCAAAGACGTCTTCTAAATCATGTCCCTGTGTTTCTTGAAACTGGAATGGTAATCTATGGTAGAAAAGGGCCCTGAATTTTTTTTTTAACATTTGGGAAGATCAAGAATACATCACCTTGCTATATCCGATCCCACGGGAGGAGAAGGTGGGGGAGAATGGGAGGCAGAAATGTAGTAGTCTTAGGGGCCCGTTTGGCCAATTCAGACTAACTTCACTGTGATCCAAAACAGAACTGGGCAAAATAACAAGCGGAGGTTGGTGGAGAGGGCTGGGGGGAGGGGGTGGCCAGGCACTACTTTCCTCCCAGACAGCAAAAGAATTTGGAGAGGGTAAGATGAAAGAGGCACTGTGCATTTTTCCTTGGGCATTGCAGCTGGTGGGAGAAGTGCTTAATGAATGCTCTGGCAGAATGCCCACGTTGGCCCGAACCAGCCTAAGCTGAGAAATGCAGCTTTGGGGGAAACGCATGTTTTCGTTTCAGCTCTCTCAGCACCGGTAAGGGATCTTTGCTTATTTCAAGCCCTGCATTCACACATAAGGAACCACTGACTTCCTCCTCCCCGCCACCCTTTTTATTACACTGGGCTGACATACCATTGAGGATTAGGCAGAAATACAAGAGGAATCTCAATCTTACTCTCAATTACTATGGTGAGATAATTCCTTTGGGTTTGTATCATATTCCATTTAATGCCCTCCATTTTCTGAAATTTCTTTTTTTTCCCCACCTCCCACCTCAACATTCCCTTCCAGGACAGAAGACCTCTCAACTGATGTGCCAACAAGGTAGCTGACACGGTATCAGGTATACATTGTAGATCAGTGACTGGGATTAACTAATGAACTTGTTAATTAAAGCTCAGTTTTCAACTTTCTTGGAAGATTAACCAAACCAGACCTTGAGAAAATTGGGGAGGTGGGGGAAATTATTTTCAATTTGTTGTACTTTATTTGATAAATAAAAGGCTTAATTGTTTCAGAGGAAACAATGGCAACAGAAGGAAAGGAAAAGAAAGGAAAGGAAAGGAAAGGAAAGGAAAGGAAAGGAAAGGAAAGGAAAGGAAAGGAAAGGAAATATTCTAAGTGTTGTGTAAATGGCAACAAATTGTCCAACCGCATGGGGAGACTGAGTTTTTGTCTGCAACTATTCAGTTATATGCAGTGGTAAAATTCTTCTCTTTTTTTGCTACCGTTTCTGTGGGCGTGGCTTGGTGGGCGTGGCAGGAGAAGGATACTGCAAAATCTCCATTCCCACCCCACTCTGGGACCAGCCAGAGGTAGTATTTGCTAGTTCTCTGAAGTATTCAAAATTTCTGCTACCAGTTCTCCAGAACCTGTCAGAAGCTGCTGAATTTCATCTCTGGTGATATGGCTACGGTGGTTCCAACAGCCGCAGAAAAGAGAAACAAGTCTTTTTTAAGAGGATGGGACAGCAGTAACAGTCCACTGCTAATTTCCATGCAGTCTTTCTTCCCTCCCTCTCAGCCCCCTAAATGTTTTCTGTCCCAGCTGAGGATCTCATTCAGAATCCCTGTAGAATATCACTAAGAAAACAAAACCAATAAGAAGAGATCTGCAAGAAATAAGCCTTAGTATTTTTAATTGAGATACTTATTATCCTTAAACACTTATGGAGGCGAACATGTTTAACAAAAATACTGTTCAGAGAAGAGGGGAAAAATCCTTTTTTCCTCTATAGTTCTCTTTCCATCTGATGCAAGAGAATGTGCTTTTAGTAATCCGTTTCCCTCTCCTGTTTCCCTCTCAGATGCTGCATCACAACCCAACTAACTAAGAAAGAGTTGGAAGCTACTAAGTTTTTGACAGACAAAATTATGCTTTTTGCAAGCTTTCGTCCAAGACATATTTCTGATTATTAGTTACAATGTCAGGCAAATTGAAAACTCCAGCAGTTTGTTGGAATTTGCTGGAGTTCTGCTTTTTGTTTTTTTTTCCTCCTAGAATGCCTCTTAGTCCTAGCATTATTTTATTTATGAGAGAAGAGGAAATATGGGTCACCCCAGAGGGCCTTTTGAGACTCTGTGAGGCTCAGTTGTATGCCCCACGATGCTTCATGGGGGCCTCAGGCCAGAATCGGACCATTTGCTTTCCCCTTGGTATTCCAGGCATTACAGCTGTTATTATAGCAGGCATGAACTCCAGATAACACACTTTGAAACTTTCCCCTGTGGCTAAGCTAAAAGAACAGACGATCCGATCCAATAGCACTTATATCCTATTGTTCCTTTTATGGGTTTAATAATGGGAGCTCCCAAATGCTTCCCCTTCAGTTCCACCAAATATGAATGAAGACATTTGAGCTAGCTGGTGGCCTCATACTGATGAGTCTTGGTGATTTAATTATTTGGGGGCCCCAGGAAATCTCTGCTTCCGATGGTTGTTCTGTACCGGACTATAAAACTGCATTAGGCTGCCCCCCACACACACACACACACAAACGCCTGCAAATTTAGTGTCGGCAAGAAATAATAGATGAACAGCTATGAAAGTGAGTTTCTCCCACTATAAATGATGTACACCCACTCCCAGACTTCTTTAGATTTCTGTCTTTGCCAACCGTCTCATCTCTAACAATAGAGACCACCTGTATGGATGAGAATTTTGGGTAATCTTCTTCTCAGCTTTTTTATGGATACATCAAACTATACTGTCAATTAATGCCAGCTGAGACTGTTGGCCCAAGGCCACCATGCACTCACTTCGCATACATGATAACCACTTTAGAACACACACAAAAATGAGGCTCTGTTTCTGCTAAGAGGCTGCCATGAGGGGATTGATGAACTGATTCTGATTACATCTTTAGCTATTGCTGCTCTTTCTGTTGATGAGGTGGATCCGTTCTAAAGCCCCTTTCGTTGGAAGATGCTCGGTATCAGGGTTTTTCAACCCTGGCAATTTTAAGCTGTCCAATTTTAAGCTGTTGAAACTGGACTTCAAATCCCAAAAGTCCCAGAAGTCCCCAGCCACTAGGGGGAATTCTGGGAGTTGAAGTCCACGCAGCTTAAAGTTGCCAAGGTTGACAAATACTGCCTTAGAGTGAGGTCCTCAATATAATTTTTCCACCTTGTTCTCTCCCAATACTTGGGGCCAGAATGCTAGCAAGCTGTCACACACTCAATTAAAGCAGCAGTGAAATATACCATGAAGTCTTTTATTACTTTCTTCTCTTGCAAAAGAACATTGACTAATCATTCTCAAGGTATCTAAAATGCATCTGTTTTCTCCAGGTGATGCAGTAAACACAGTACCCATTCCTGGCCAAATAATGACACCAAATAATAAATTTGCACTGCAATGTCCTTTTATATCTACACTTACAGACATGTATGTATGGGGTGAAGTTTGCATTGTGATATTACAATACCAGGGGTGGGATTCAGCTGGTTCGGACCGGTTTGGGTGAACCAGATGCTAATTTTGCATCTTGTTAGCTGAACGGGTAGTTGCAAGGACTGTCTGGCCCCACCCACCTCACCCAGCCCCTCCCAGGAGTCTACACACAGCCTGCTTTAGATGCCAGGTAAGTGCAGGGCAGTGGTGAGTTCCAGATCCCATTGCAACTGGTACGGTGCAACGGGGCTCAGCACCCACTACATGAATGTGCGTAGCACACAGTATGCACATGCGTCCTTACTTCTTGCAGAGCCTCCGTGAGCATCCGTGATGCTCCAGCTGCTCGGCGGAGCATCGTGCACATGCGCAGAAGCGCCGATGAGCTCAAATACAGGTAAGGAGCAGGTGGGCCCTCTGGAGCACCATACCAGAATGGTACCCGGGCTCCAGGCAGGCACAGGTATGACTGTATAAGGGCGTACCGCCTAAAACCCACCACTGGTGCAGGTGCGGAGGCTCTGGGAGGGCCTCCCGGAAGTTCCAGAAGTCCAGAAACAGGCCCATTTCCACCTCTGGCTGGCCTCTGGAGCCTGGAGAATGCCATTTTTACCTCCCAAAGGCTCAAGGTAAGCCTCCGGAACCTGTGGAGGGTTGAAACGACCCCCACCATGAAGCAGGAGCCAGGTAGGCCACTCCCACCCAGCAATCAGACAGAGAACCGGTTGCTAAAAAATGTTAATCCCACCCCTGTAATTTTGTCACTTGCCTACCCTCCCTACACATGCCTATGATATCAAAGATGACTTTGTAATTGCAAGGTAGCAGCATCTAATCCTGCTGGTTTTCATTTGTTTTTGATGTTTCATATCTCTCCATTACTCTGAAGGAACCCTGACTAATTGGACTATCCATACTTTCTGATATGAAGATGACCTATCAGGCAACTATCCGTCTCATGTCTTTGCTTGAGATTTTACTGCACATGGAAAGGTAGAAAACAGGTGACAAATAGACAGGTAGGAATTATAATAGTTGAAATCTTGCAAGGCCTCAAAATCTCTAAATATATAATAAATTTGCAAGATTTGCAAGATTTGGACTATTTTTTTATAGTGTGTTGGCATCAATCAAATGAAAGAGTCACCATTCCTTATAGAGAGATCATTGCCTTTAATCTAACAATCGTTTCTTTCCCAGAGTGCTTATAATTTATCCTAATTGCTTCGTTACATCTGCCTTTCCCTGCATTTTGGGTTGATTTCCAGCAATTGCTGGTTCTTTTTATTAAAAGATGATGTCATCGAGGGGGGGGTTAACTTCATTTAGCCCAATTGCTTGATTTATCACCCTAGCTGTGCCCTCAGAAGGCACAGACATTCACAGACATGATTAAATTATTTCAAAATAAATTGGCTTTTCATATGGTCTGGAGAAACAGCCATCAGTAGCTGGGCGTGCATGCATTCATGTATGGTGTGTGTGTGTGTGTGTGTGTGTGTGTGTGTGTGTGTGTGTGTGTGTGTGTGTGTAGAGAGATTGATATTTCACTATTCTCATTAAAATAGTCACTAAGCACATTTATTTATCACATTTTGGAACCAACCATCTATCTCACAGAGGAACTCTGGGCAGTGTTCAATAAAATATTAAAACATAAAAACAATTGATAAAAGTAAAAATATAAAGAGAAAACATTATTAAAAACAATGTTCAAAATTAATCAAAAGGTGTAGGGAGACTTTTTAGGGCACTAACGAGTCCCTCAAGTAGTTAGTGAATTGATCACATGCTGATCAATTGATACATTTGTATAAATAGAGAAATACAGATAGAGTCATTCATAGATATGACACAGATAAGTTATAAAGCTCAGTTTAAGAATGCTCACAGTCAAGTATCCTTGCAAAGATCCAGTTTCGTGGGAATTGATACTGTGCTAACTATTAGTCCAGTTAGCTGACAACTCTCTGTGGAGATGACACTCCTTAGAAGCATTGATACTTGGATAGATTCAGCTGCTTTGAAATATTCTCTCTTGTCCCACAAAATCTGGCTACCTTAAATCTTTACAGCACACCTGGAGCAGGTCTACATGCACAACATTATGTGATGGATGGTTTCCCTCAACTGAAATTTCACAGCATTCCCCATTAAACTCTTCGAAGTGGCAACCAGAATTCTCTGACTACTCAATATATTGTGATTTTTTAAAATCCTATTGTATAAGCAGCAAAAAAGAACTTTTAAGAAAAGAATTTTTAAAAGAACTTTTTAAAATTATTCATGTGATTCAACCAGTCAATCAATAGGCAACAGTAGGCAATCAATAGGCAAAATGTTTTATAAGAATACACTATAGGAAAGTCATTTCAATTACATTTCCAATTATAGGTATAAACCAAAAGCAGTCTACTCATTGTCTTTGCACTCTTTTTCATCCCCATTTTTTTAAAAAAAAAGGGATGATGGAAGCTGGGTTCCAATTTTCTCCGAAAAAAAGTTGAAGAACAGATCAGATATCAGATAGAAATGGCCAGACCCACAGGAAAATGGGAGAAACAATTGAAGTCCCAAATTTGAAAATATATCACTCTCAGTTATCCAGGTAATGGTTGTCCCAAAGGTGCTTTCTCCAGAGACAACTAGACATCCTTGTTTTTCTTTGAAAACATTTTGCTTCTCATCCAAAAAAATTCTCATCCAAGAAGCGGAGCTGAAGAGGCTTCTTGGATGAGAAGCAAAACATCTTCAAAGAAAAAAACAGGAAGTCCAGTTGCCTCTTGAAAAAGCACCTTTGGGACTCTTTCCAGAGCAATGCAACAAAAGTTATCCTTGTGTTTCCTCAGTTGTGAGGGGAAAACAGGCACCGGCATCCATACATGTCCTCTAGCAATGGGTACTGGACTTTCCTTGTGCCAGCGCAGAGGTTATATGAATTTAGCCTCTAAGTCCGTGATGGCGAACCTGTGGCATCTGTGTCAGAGGTGACACACAGAACCCTCTCTGTGGGCAGATGTGCCATCGCCAGCTGCTTTTCTGGTTTCTGGTGCTCACACACACACCAGCCAGCTGGTTTCTGGGGGGCACCAAAGCGCTGGAAAATGACCTGAAATCCACCTGAAAAACGGTCAAAACAAGCCATTTTGGGGCTGCTTTTCAAGCCATTTTTCAGGCTGAAAAATGGCCTGAAAATGCCCCCCAAACCAGCCAAAAACATGCATGTGCGTGCCAGACAGCTGGTCTTTGGGTTTCCGGCATTCCGGCATACACACACACACATGTGCATGCACATATATTCCGGTTTGGGAACTCAGTGCTGAAAAGGTTCACCATCACTGCTTTAAGTCCAAGAATTTACACTGGCATCAGCTGGAGAACCTTGGTTTGTATAGAAGTTGGGGATGGTTGACTTAGGTATGCTACAGATTGAAATAAGGCCTTTCTACGTGTACTTGCTGTTTTATTGAGTTATGGTCACTTACCATAAAAAAATGTTTACATTCAGTGTATAAGATGCAGCCAAATTTTGACACTCTTTTAGTGGGGGGGGAAGGTGCGTCTTATACTTCAAAAATATGGTACTGCAGTTTCATTCTTTGAAACTTTTCAAAAATTCCCTTCAAAGAGGGCTTGAAGACAAGAATCAGAAAAACCACTAAGAATAGATAATAGAGAACAAATATAACAATGATAATTACAATAAAACCAATAAATGAGAATATTTGTAACTCCGGTTTGAAATTAGGTGTCCTTACTATTCTCTGAGCTTGTTTGTTTTCTTGCAGACATTTCATTACCCAAATTGGTGCTGATTGTCGCATAGCTGATAATCAGAGCTACTGGTTCGGCCGAACTGGTAGCATTTTTTTACTGGTACTTACAGGACTTACACGATTTACAGGACTTACAGGACTTACACGATGAAATATTTTGCAGACATCTTAACTTCTTCAAACTTCTGCTTTTTATTAACTTGGGAATTCTCTCACTTGTTTATTGTTGATTAATACATTAATGTTGCTTTAGCGCAACATTAGTTGGGGGCACCAGTCATGCTTCTCATTCAGTGTGTTCTCTGCCTGATATAGACTCTTGACAGACATTAAAATATAAAAATAAATAGATAATTAAGAGAATCTAAACTGTTAAAGATGCTAGTGATTAATGTTTTTTTTTTTTAAAAAACTTGGAGCACAGAAGCTATGCTAAATTCCCATGCATGCTGGAGTAAATAATCTGTCATAATGTGTATATCACACGACAACACAAATTACAAAAAAAATAGAGAGAGGAGAAGAAAATATACAACCCCCTGCCTTGAATACCATAGAGTATTTAGAAGCAAAAATGGGCAAGGATGTTTATGGAGTTTATTTGTCCTGCCAGTACATTGGAACTGTGGAGAATTGTGAGACATTTCTAGACAAAGAGTTAAAAGGGAGAAATCTACTATTTTTTTCCTACTCTTAAGCTGTGCTATTATGCCTTGTAGACTTTATCTAAAGCTACTAATATTGCACACTGTAATTAATGAAAAGTGAAAAGGGAGGAATATTATGGGTTTAAGCAATTCTACATCAACTAATCGTAATAGCTGTGTTACTAAGCTCCCTGAGTTTGCTAATCCTCTTCAGTCATGCAGATTGCTGGTCATTACCACTTCTTGTTGCCGCAAATTTCACAGGTTCAGTGTATTGCTTTCGTTTCTCTTGAATCTTTTGATATTTAGCTGTATTTCCATTTTGAAACATAGAGAATGTGCCTCTTACGCAATTCCTATGTCTTGCAAATAATATTATTTACTAGTTGATAACTAGAAAATAGGCCCATTTCTGGACTTCCGGAACTTCCAGTAGGCCCATTTTTTGTGCTCCCCAAGCTCTGAAGGCTTTTTCTGAGCCTCCAAGAGGGCAAAAATGGCTGCCCCCAGGCTCTGGAGGCCCTATGGATGCCAGAAACAGGTACATTTCAAGACGTTTGGAACATTTTTCACCCTCCCGGAGCCTCTGCACTGTCCCTGTACTTACCTGGCATGATGATCAGGCCACGTGAAGACTCCTGGGACAGGGAGGGGAGGAGTGGGTGGGGCCAGCCAGTACTTGCAACAACCAGTTCGGTGAACTGGATGCAAAATTAGTATCTCGTTCATCCAAACCAGTCCGAACCAGCTGAATCCCACTCCTGATTCTACGTCCTTTTGAAAATCATCTGACCTATTGACCATTGTTGCATCGCGCATCTTCTCCTGCTAACCATTAATTTTACATTTCTTTCACCCAAATCCTATAAGAAAGTGTGAAAAATCTGTCCTGATAAAACTCCTGCAAAATAAATATCGAGCCCATTGTGTTTATGTGGCAGACGAGACTCAGAGCGGGGAAAAGATAGAAAGTCTGGGCAAGGTCCTTCCCTTTTGTCCAAAGGCAGCAAATGTTAAGGAAAATAATTAAGTGATTTGCTAGGTAAAAGAGAAATGGAACTTTGCCCATTTTTGCAATATGGCATCTCACAACCGTGAAAAACACATTGTTTTATAGATACAGTATAAAAGGCTCTATGTATTTCTGAAGTGTTGAAAAAGAATAACAGCATTTGGAGATTGCAAGTGAGAATAGACTCACTTAATAACATGTGATAAGATAGTCCACAAATAAGTAGGCTGAAGAGGTGTCAACTTTTCATTGCCTGATAATGTCCGTGAAATAGCAAAAGAAACCAGCCTGTTCCAACCACTTCCTTTTTCCCATACATACAAAAATAAGTATTCTGCCCATGCACGCACGCGCACGCACACGCACACACACACACACACACACATACACACACAGAGAGAGAGCTATAAGCCTGTATGATCATTTCCTTTGTTTCATATAGTCAAAACTTTCTATCTCATTTCTACAATTGTTTCTTTCATTTCCACCAATGATAAGTGTTTAGTGTTTCTACTTTGTTTGGAAACATAACCTGGTTTAGGGTTTTTATGGATCTCAATTTCCATGACTTTATATTAGGAATGAAAAAGCAACAATGAAAAAAAAACTAACATAGAAAAGGATTTTGGACTTGTAACCTGTCTGTACAATTATTATGGTACACAAATCAGCAACACCATTTAATTCTGCCAGAATATAAGTAGTCAAACATAATTAGTACTCCTAAGACTGCAGAGTGTAGAGATAGCCAGCTTTTAATTATATTCTGAGGATCTGAAATTCTGCAAGATCTGCAAACCATCCTTGAATAAAAATGGAGACAAACTGGAGCAGGTTCATTATGTTGATAGCAAGGATGATCAGCAATAAAAACAAAGAAAGGTGGACATTACTGAATAGATGAGCAAGAGGGGACAGTATGTCATTCTCCAAATCCTTGAAAGATCCTCACACATAAGACAGTAAAGTCATTTACCTGCTATCTGCTACCCTAGAAGTAAATCTTAAGAGCTGAATTTAACAAAGGACAGATTTTTTAAATTTCTAAGAAAGCTTAGAAGTCTCTAGCTTCAGAAGATGTAAACAGATCCTGTACCTTGAATAGATGAGCAGATTTGGAAAACGTTTCTTAAAGAGAGAAAGTTTGAAAGCTATGACCTTATTCCCTTAGGAGAAACAACAAGGTACTGTAAAGGAAAGCAAATATTGTCAGTTCACAATTCATTCACAGAAGAAATGCATTTGTAGTTTATAATTCTGTCTCTTTTTGTAGACTAGACTTTTCCAGGACTGGATAAGTCTCCTTAACATACAACCATTATTTATTTGTTGGTTTATGTACGTATGCATATACGTAAGTATGTGCATACGTATGTATGTATGTATTTATTTATTTATTTATTTAAACATGCTGACCACCTGACTCACAACAACTCTTGGTGGCTCACAACAATCAGACAAAGAAATTATAATAAGATCAATAAAAGATGGCAAGAACAACAACCCAGGTGGAATGAAGGGAAGGTTGGATTTACTTCATCCCAAATATATGCTTGATGAGTAATTTAATACTGTTCTTCCCTTCAGCATTCAGCATTGGAGCTGAATCACTTCTTACCATGCTCCAAAGCAAAGAATTAACTCAGCTTTTAGTGATGCTTCTCATTTCCATCAGTAAATCATTCGTGGCAGACATATTTTAGAGACCCAGTTCTTCCCTATTGTTATGTTGCCCCTTGGGGAAGAAATGTATTAACTTAATCTCACACAATATTTATACTGCTGTCCCAGATTGCTTCCTTAGCTGTTTTTTTTAACACATTGACAGCTGCATTGTATAACTTTGCCATTTTGTGTACACATTTCAACATTATCCTTTTCAAATATTTCACACTCACAAGAGTTTCTTATGATACTCCCTTCCCTATAAGTGTTCAGCTCAGAAGGGAAACAATCCTAAAAAGTGCTGAGGGTTCAGATTTCTTATTTTTAGCTATTAATTAAAATACCCCTCAATGGAGACAATAGAATATGGAAACAAAACTGTATTTTTATAGTACACTGCCCAGAGCCACTTTCTGAGGAAGATGGGAGGTTTAGAGAAAGAAAGAGAGAGAGAGAAAGAGAGGGAGAGAGAGAGAGAGAGAGAGAGAGAGAGAGAGAGAGAGAGAGAGAGAGAGAAAGAAAGAAAGAAAGAAAGAAAGAAAGAAAGAAAGAAAGAAAGAAAGAAAGAAGGAGGGAGGTGAGGAAGAGGGAGGGAGGAAAAAAGGAAGGGAGGGAGGAAGGAAGTTACCATGTTTCCCTGAAAATAAGACAGGGTCTTATTTTCTTTTGACACACACACAAACACCCGAGATAAGCACTTGGACTTATTTTTTGGGAGGTCTTATTATTTTTGAGGTGCAGGAAGCGGCAAGCATGGTCACCTCATAGTTGCGGCTGTGCTGCAATATTTTCAGGGAGGGCTTATTTTCAGGGGAGGGATTATTTTAGTGCATGAGCTCAAAAGCCTGATTGGGCTTATTATCCAGGGAGGTCTTATTATCCAGGGAAGGAAGGAAGGAGGGAAGGCAGGAAGGAAGGAAGGGGAACGGAAGAGGAAAGTGAAAAAGAAGGGAAGGAAGAAAAGAAAAGAAAAAAGAAAAGAAAGGAAAGGAAAAGAAAAGATATTTTTTCTGCCCTAGTGTCACTTCCAAATAGGAGACAAGTTATCACTATTAGTGATAATTTATTGATCATGGTTTCTGTCAAAAAATATCTAAATGCTAGGTTTTGGGGCACTTAAAAATTTAACCATTACAAAATAAGCATGTACAGCGTGATACAGTAAACATATGGCTCTCAAAACTTTGGATTTCTCCTGTTTATGAATCTATTTTTCCAGTCCGTCCATTTGTTTTTGTCTACTATGAAAGAAAATCCAAGAATAAGGGGGGCGAATCCACTTTGCATATGGATTGGGTTATGTTCGTGTGGGTCTATTGTGTTGTCTCAAGCATCTTTTTTCTCGTTCACCTATTTAGGTCTTTATATGGATGACCTGGTCCCAGTGATGCGGAAGTACTGCATTCTTTCTGAGTCCGAGACTGTATTAAAATGCATTCAGTCATCTGGATGTTTTGGCTAGAGATGGGTGACTGTAATGACTTGTGGTGTAATCAAAGCATATGGGACTCAGTAGAATAAACAAATAGGCTAGTTCCTGAATTAAGATCCTTACTTTTTCATGCCAAGCAAGGAAAAAGATAGAGGAGGAAGAAGTGGTGACACAACTGCACACCGTGGAATTGTTCATACAAATAGTCCTCAAGTTACAGCCACAATTGGGACCAGAATTTCTGTTGCTAAGCAAGGTGGTTATTATCAGGGATGGGATTCTACTGATTCAGGCAAACTGGTAGCTCCAACAATCAGCTGGGAGTGAACCGGTTCTCTCTGAATTTGAACTGGGCTCACCTGCCCACTCATTTGCCCCTGCACTATACTCACCTATATTCCATTTTCTGAAGGCCAGCTGATAGATGTGGCAGAATGGATTACCACGCCTCAGCTGTTTTCCTCACCTCCAGTAATGCGGAAAATGAGTTATCTGTAAACTGTGCACGCATGCTCAGCGAACCGGTTGTTAAACCGGTAGGATCCCACCCCTGGTTATTATGAATGGTGCTGGATTTTGCCACTCTTTTTTAAGTGAATCACTGCAGTTGTTGAGTGAATCCTGGGATCATTAAGCAAAACTGGCTTCCCTCATTGACTTTGCTTGTTCGAAGTCAGCTGGGAAGTTCTCAAGTTCTCACATGATCCCAGAAGTTCTCACATGATCCCAGGATGCTGCAACTATTGTTAATGCAGGCCAAGTGCCCAAATTTAGAACACGTGACCATGAGATTGCTGCAATGATAGTAAGTATATACTAAAATAACCTAAGAACATAGAAGCCATGTTGATCAAATGAAAATCCAATTACTCTATTTTGAGGTTAGCAAAGATTAGAAGATTACAAAATGAGAAGGAGCTGATAGCATTTTCCTGTTACCTTTCTCCCCAGCATCTGTCAATCAAATTACAGATGACAGGTTAACAGAGTTGGAAGGGACCTTGTAGGTCATCTAGTCCAATTCCCCACCCAAGCAGACTCTACACCATTTTTGACTGATGGCACATATGCTGCCTCTGAATCTTAGTAAAAACACATAGATCTTCCCAGCTTTACAGTTATAAAATAAGTGAGCTTGTCAATCAGAAGGTCGGCAGTTCAGCGGTTCAAATCCCTAGTGCCACATAACAGAGTTAGCTCCTCTTACTTGTCCCAACTTCTGCCAACCTAGCAGTTCTAAAATATGTTAAAATGCAAATAGAAAAATAGGGACCACCTTTGGTGGGAAGGTAACATCGTTCCATGCACCTTTGGCATTTAGTCATGCTGGCCACATGACCATGGAGACGTCTTCGGACAGCGCTGGCTCTTTGGCTTTGAAACAGAGATGAGCACCGCCCCCTAGAGTTGGGAACAACTAACACATATGTGCGAGGGGAAGCTTTAGCTTACCTTTTTACATCCTTGCCATACACCTGGGCACATCAGATGGTGCACACAATGATTAATGAACTTAACTAATTCAAATACCATACCAATAGTTGAACTGGTCAGTACTGGGTGGAATTTGACGCTCTGATTTGCAGAAATAAATTCCTATTATTTGAAGAAAGGTTGGGTTTCATTTCAGGACAAGATACTGAGCCAAATTTTAGCACTTTGTGGCAGCAGTCTCATGCTATAGGCATCTGGCACAAACCACAACACTGAAGAAAATAATGAAATGTGCATCATGACTTCGCAATGCAAAATCCCTTCCTTTCGTACTTCAATCCTGATATTAATTACATACATCATGTGGTTTGTGTCACAACATGGCAATGTTATGTTTCAGCACTTGCCTTCCCACCCCCCTTCCTTTCCACACATGGCTATGCCTATGCTTCATTGATTTCAGTGAGATTCTAGCCCTGCTTTGGGAATTACATTTTGTCTTGTGCTCTATCACCCGTCAATTTCAAAAGCCTCTTCTTATCATTCTCCCACAGGAAAAGTTCACGTTTGGTTCAAATTCTAATGCCTCCCTTTGCATGCCATTCCCAGGTTGTGCTGGTGGTCTCTTTGTATGCCACTTGGCCTGTTTCTGCTGCTCTGTCTGCTAGGCATAGCTAATTCTATACAACTGATGAATGAGGAAAATATTTATGGAATTTGCAATGTACAGTGAATGCAGTTGTCTCTCAACCCTGAAAAATAATCTTTTAAAACAGCAGGTTAAACAAAAACAGCAGAGCCTAGACCTGACCATTTTTCTGCCAATTGTAGTCTATTTATGTCAGAAACTGTCACACTGGGATTCAGATCAACATATCATCTCCATCCAAATATAAAATCACATCTAAATACTTCACTGAATTTCACAAGATGGAGGTAACGTGAGAACCAACTAGCTAAAGTCTTTAATCTGGTAAGATCTTATTAGGTTTCATAAATTGCTGCTATCAAAGTCAATAATTGAGAATTGCATGTTTTGGCAATTCTGAAAAAGATTCCCACTGCTGACCTGCCATATATTAGGAACGTACAATAATCCAGTTTTAGTGATTGCATGAATGCAATGGAATTAACAACTCCCTAGCCTGGTCTCTTTAAATGTTTTGCAGCTACAATGCTCAAAGTGCCTGAGTGGGGGGGGGGAGAAATTTTTAGAAGTACACAGTTTTCCAGGTTATGTTCCAATAGCTAAGGGGTTGCAACAAAGAAGAGGGAGGTCAATCTATTCTCTAAAGCATAAACGCAGGATAAGAAGCAATGGATGGAAATTACACAATGAAGGAGAGAACCAATCTAGAACTAAGGAGAAATTTCCTTTCAGTCATAACAATTAATAGTGGAATAACTTGCCTCCATAAGTTGAAGGTTTTTAAGAAGATATTGGACAGCCATTTATCCGAATTAGCATAGGGTTTCCTGCTTGAGCAGGGGGTTGGACTAGAAGACCGCCAAGGTTGTTTTAAACTCTATTATTCTGTTAAATGCCACAGCCACAAAATTCAACGGGTGATGCAAAATGAAAGCATCTTCTATTGCCATTTCTAGTGCCACTCAGTCTTGATCGGCCTGACATGGAGCTCACATTAGAACATATTAATTGTTCACCCTTTCCTTAAGACTAGGGAGGCCAATAAATGAGGTGGTACCAATATTATAGAACTCCCTGTGTCCCCCTCCCCCGACTGTTCAAAAGAGCCTGTGGGGAGGAGGATCTAACATCACGATGACACGACGTGCGATCTTGGAGCTCCAAGATAGCAGTCAATATTTTTGCTGCTGGACGGTCCTTTTGGACCTAAACCATCCCGAAGAGACAGTGATAGGGAAGAGTACGTCCTGCTGATCTCAGGGACCCTGCAAAGTCCCTGATTGATCCAGGAGAATCTCTTTCTGCCGGCGACAGAAGTGCAGCCATTGAAGCTGCTGAATTTGGGACAGCTCCGGAATGGGAGGAAAACAGAAAGAGAAAGTGTGTCCATCTGGCGAGGCGAGGAAATTGTATTATTATAAGAGACTACTCAAAAAAATTAAAGCTAAATTAAATTTGAAAACAGAAGAGAACAAGCGGCGAAATTTAGCTACATTAGACAGTGTGTTATCCTTTTTTAAAAATTTTCTTTTATGGATGGAACTTTTGCAAATGTTTCCTATTCTTTAAATTGAATGGATTAGTTTTTCTTCTACTATTTTTTATATTCTTTTTTTTATACCTATGGATTAAAATCTTTTTCCTTATTTTTATAATGCTGGATTGGATGGGGGGGTTGCTCCATTTAAGAGTTTTGTTTTCTTTAAACCTGGAATATAAAGAAGATATAAAAGGAATACAAAGAGGGCTGTAATAACAGAGGGAAAGGAGGCTGGAGGCTTGGAAGACTTGGAAATATTGTTTTTTTTCTCTCTCTTTGATCATTTGACTTTTCATTTCAAGGTTCTTCAGCTTGTTTACAGAGAGTGATAGTGAGAAGAGCATGGTTGTTTATACAGGTGCTCTTCAGGAGCTTTATTGGCAGCTGGAATGGAGTGAAAACAAAGCCTTGTCTTGAAAGATTATAAATGAACTTGCTTTAAATTTAATAAAAAGTTTTGAATGCCAGAGTGGCAGTGTTTACAAGTTGGAAGAATGGCGCAACATGAAAAAAATCCTTAACATTGCAAAAGATTATGTTTGAAATTCAAAAATTATAAGAAGTAACAGAAAATTGAGAAGAGATTGGATAACAGATCGTAGAACAGTAAAATTTGATGGAAAATTGAGGATGTTCATCAAATGAAAAAAGTGGAGGTCAGAGTTCTAAAAACTGAAGGAAAAAATAAACAAAGAGACAAGAAAATTGTTGATACTGACAGTGAACTGAGTGTGGTTGGAAATGGAAAGAGTGGAATATGGAAAGGGGAGATAGATGGACTGGAGTTCTACCCCAGATTTCAAAGTATAGAAGAAGAAAAGAGAAAAGAATTGATGGAACTAAGGAGAGAAATCTTGTCAGAAGCACTAGTTATAACCAAAGATAATCTGATCAAAGAAGCATATGGATTTCGAGCTTATACAAGATATGCAATAAGCAATAAGTTGCGAAGAGAAGTCCATACAAAACTTACTAAGGAAATAACCAGAATACTAATGCCACAAATGGCAAGAAACATAAGACCATGCTATTACTGGAAAGACACAGGTTGATATGATGAAAGCTTATAATAAAAAAATTAAGTCAAATTTAGTTAAATTTAGACCATTATGTATAAAATGAAGTGATAATGGATATAGTTAAATAATTGATTGATAATGATAATAATGCATATATATGTATTGGTTTGATAAGAGGAAATCTGATATAAATTACAAATGGTGACTACAAAAGGAGGTTTAGAAACTGTTATTAAATACAACCAATTTTTATTTAGAACACATTATAAAGATGTAATTTTGCTGGATGATATTGGGAAGAGCTAATGGAATGCCATTATGTGGTTTTGCTTTAAATCTGGAATATTTTATATAAAAGGACGTAAAAACAATTATAGTCAAATGAAGGTTGAGGTATGATGATAGTAATCTATATATATATTTGATTTAAAAAAATATGATTTGATATGAATTGTAGGTGATGACTGTGGAAGGGATGCACGGATAACCAATCAGCACACTTTCTACAACTTATAATGGAAGATGGTTTTGTGTTTTTTTGTGTGTATTTTGTCTGTTTGTGTTTATTCAAAAATTTTAAAAAAATTTTTATAAAAAAGAGCCTGTGATTTATAGATGTTTCCATTTGTTTTTATTGCTTTAGATGGCTTCTTTTAGAATTTTATATGTAGTTTAAATTATTTATGGTAGTGTGAATGTTATTGAGATTGTAATACACTTAGGGTCTCTTAAGGTGTGTGTGTGTGTGTGTGTGTGTGTGTGTGTGTGTGTGTGTGTGTGTTCCAGCATAACTCTGGAATTCCTAGAGCAATTTCAACCAAACTTGGTATTCAAATGGCTTACTCTCTGGAAAAAATACTGTGGGGGTAGGACACCCCTAATACCCCTTGGGGGGGGTGCTCTGTTAAGATACAGCCTGTTGTGCATTAAAATGGCTTCTACTATACAGCGCAGTGGAGTTACCATGGCAATGGCTTCACAGTACTCCACAAGGGGGCTCCCTCTGGTAAGGGGGAAAATCCAACATTAGAAATTACGTTTGGTCTGGACATTTTCCCCCTATAAATAGATACCCGGGCAACTCCAGGGTTATCTGCCAGTAAGATAAATACATTTGAGAGATGCAGTTGAAATATGAAATGATCTGTTGCAAGTCTTGTTCAGTATGTTCTGCTGCCGCATCTTGCCTATCCTTGCCAGAAAAGGAGTAGCAACAATAGGCTCTAATTAACTGCAAATGATAAGGAGGAAAATCCAACAATAGAAATTACATTTGGTCTAGACATTTTCCCCCTATAAATAAATACCCAGGCAACGCCAGGTTATCAGCCAATATAGATAGATAGATAGATAGATAGATAGATAGATAGATAGATAGATAGATAGATAGATAGATAGATAGAGATAGATAGATAGATAGATAGATAGATAGATATAGATATAGATATAGATATAGATATAGATATAGATATAGATATAGATATAGATATAGATATAGATATAGATATAGATATAGATATAGATATAGATATAGATATAGATATAGATATAGATATAGACATATAGACATATAGACATATAGACATATAGACATATAGACATATAGACATATAGACATATAGACATATAGATATATAGATATATAGATATATATACTAATGTGATCACAGAGGATATGTGTTAAATAGAAATTGAAGACCTCAGGGAAGGGAGTCAACCAGAAAATGAGAAGAAAAAGTTTATAATCATCCAGTTCAAGGATATGATTGCACAATAGTGACTACCATCTTTATTTTATTTTATTTTTTTACTCTTTTTGTATATGCCCCTAGTCCCCTTAGAAAGAAGCATGAGTAGTGATCTTTTAGGAACAATTGTCCAGTTGAAGTAGATACAGAGGTGTATTCCTACCAGATCGGACCGGTTCAGCCGAGTAAGTAGCAACTCAGCCTGCCACACCCCCAAACTGGTTCTATCCTCAGCGGCACCATCTTGATTTTGGGTTCTGCACATGCGTAGAACAATCTTCATTGCAAAAATGTAATTTTCCTCCCATTTTTGACATTGTGCACATGCACATACCTTTTTAGGTGCAAATGCGCACGCATGGAGCATTTTGGGTGAAAATGTACGCCAAACCTGTAGTAATGCTGGCAGCAACCCGCCCCTGAGTAGGGACCCTTGAAAATATGAAATTTGAAATGACCAGAAGGATCAATGCTATTCCTAAAAGACACTAAAACTGGTCAAGTAAAATATAACCCCAGTAATTATTTGAACTTTGGGATTCTCCGCAGACTTCATGGACTTCAGCAGATAAACAAGCGGAGAAATAATTAATATTGGCATAGGATGGAATGAGGAGAAAATTCAGCAATGTTCAAAAGAACTTTCTGCTTCAAGAGCTCTCAAAGTCATTTAATAGCCCTGAAGAGAAGACCCCAGAAGAGATTTATGGAGTGAAAAAAGAACCTGCAGATGGAGGGAGAAAAATGTTTAATACTTTGTGTTATAATGGAAACAAGTTTCTCCCTTGCAGCTGCTTTTTCTCCTCCTTCCCTCTCCCACCCTTACAGTTATTCAGACAGCGTTAAAATGGATTTTGAGGAATGACTTTAAATCCCTTTTTGGCTGTAAATGTTACAGGTAACCTCAGACCTGTAAAAATGGAGAATCTACTGTGGCTTGATCAGATCTGGGTTTCCTCATGCAGAATACTACTTTCTGTTGTTTTTACTGCTTTTTTCTTTTTTTTAAAGTCACAGCACATCCTTTTAGCCATCAAAAAGCTGTGAAAGTCTGGATTCGAATTCATCATTTTGCTATGAGACTTGAAAGGAATTTCAAAAACAATGTTTACTGGAAGTTAGCAGCTACTTGAAATTGAACTTTTCCTGTGTGTATACATTACCATGCTCTGATCCCACAGGAATTATACACAGATATCCAGCTTGACTGATGGAAAACATGATCAGGCACAGTTGGCAAACATCATCCAACTAGAATGACTTCAGTGCCAAAAAGTGTGAGGTTCTTTCCAAATAAATTAGATGTTCTGCAGATGACATTCACTGGTGCTCATTCTGGACTCTCTGTGGAAGAACTCCACCCATCAGTTCCAAGTAGATCATTTCATCCTATACTGAGTAGCCGCAGTAGTGAAATCTAATTTTTTTGCCCACCAATTCTGTGGGCGTGCCTTAGTGGGGAGGGGTCATGTGACCAGGTGGGCATGGCCAACTTTTTTTCACTTTCTAAATCATTTTTTTTCCTGCTGGTTTGGGCAAATAGGAAGGAAAAATGCTTTATAAGTGGCGGGGGAAGCTTTTGGCTATCGTGTCGCTCATAGCTGAGCCATGCGATCCTTGGAAGCTTTTTTTTACTACCGGTTTGCAAAACCAGGGACAATCGTCCCTACCAGTTCAGCTGAACCTGGACGAACCGGGAGGATTTCACCCCTGAGTAGCCGGTATAGATTGGAGTGGAAAATATTGTCATTTACAGATTAGATCTTGAGATCATCCATCAAAGATCTCAATCTCAAACTCTGAAAACTTTTCTGTTTTGGTGTTTGTAAAAATTCTTGCAATTTTCAGCATTGCTTTGGATTGTAGTCCCCAACCTTTTTAGCCAGTGGGCACATTTAGGATTGTCACTGTCAGGAAATTTCTCCTTAGTTCTAAGGTGCTTCTCTCCTTGATTAGTTTCCATCGATTGCTTCTTGTCCTGCCCTCAGGTGCTTTGGAGAAGAGGTTCACTTTGTGTTGGAACACTCTTATCATGTCTCCCCTACTCCTTCTTTTCATTAAACTAGACATACCTAGTTCCTGCAACCGTTCTTCATATGTTTTAGTGTCCAATCCCCTAATCATCTTTGTTGCTCTTCTCTGCACTCTTTCTAGAGTCTCCACATCTTTTTTACATTGTGGCAACCATTGAGAGCATGGTTATGGGTACTCTCACAAAATGACTTCTACAGTGGGTATGGCCAAAAGAATGGTGTGTTGGCCTAGTGGTGAAGTTGCTCACCTCCCACTCAGAAGGTTGAGAGCTCAACCCTTGATAGTGGCAGATGCTTAGGGCATCCGGTTAGTAAATGCTCAGCTTCATCCAGCTATCTCCGACTTTACCTTTAATTAAGAAACTACAGGATTGTAAAAGAAAAAAGTGAGTGTGGCCAAATTTTCCCTTATAATAGAAGCAGGCAAAACTGGACTTCCTATCCCCACCCCCTCTTAGTTTCTCATAATGCCTCTAGAAACTGTGAATGCCTTCTAGAAACCTAGAAGCATGGCTTGAAATGTACACCCTATGGTTGATGCTGATGTTGTAGCACACTATCTGCATTTTTAATTTTAAAAAAGTTTTTTATGGTTTGTTTGATTGTTGTTGTTGTTGTTCCTGTCATATTGGGTAAAGGAAAGGCACACTCAGGCTTAGGCAACCACAGCTCTTCATTGTAACAGAACAACTATGTACAATCCAGTGAAGGTTCAGTCTGACAGCTGCCCTTTTATAGAGAGCTGTCAGACCCTTCGACCAATGAGATTGAATCTCTGTTCCTGCCAGAACAGAGGACCTTGGTGGAAACCATTATAACAGTTGCTAATATCTAACAGTTTCTTTTTAGCAAATAGCTTGGCAGATACCAAAAGAAATATGCCAATGGACACAGTGGCGCCCTCAATCCCATACAGGAGATTTAGGTCTAAGAAGGCAGATGTGTTAGCATGATAATAATTTGTTCAATTTAAGACATCATTGAGGCATCCATGTAGAATAGAAAATGGATAATTTTATGGAAGGATTTTGTACTCAGGAAAATTATTAAGGAAGCATAATTTAAAATAAAACATGAGGTGAGGAAGCAAAAATATTGCTTAAGCCTGCTTAAACTCCATGCCCAAATTTCCAGAAACTCTGAGACCTAAAAAAAATGCCAAGAGTGAAACATTGCCAAATATTTGTGCATAAGAATTTGGAATCAAAGTATTGCAATGGTCAGAATCCAAAAAAGAAAAGAACAATGCTTATAGAAACACCAGTAAATAATAAAAATTTCTCTTAATGCAGCGTTGCTTTATTACTTGTAGCATCTAAGTTCACAAATCATATAAAGTCAGATTTATGGTTTCAAATTCTGGGCTAAACCAAAATTAAATAAAATATACAGTATTCTGACTTAATATGGGATGTGGATCTGCTCAATTTCTTGTCTATCCAAATCTCTTGGAGCAAATCATTCTGTCTCTTGGCCCCTGCTTGATAACATCTTTCTACATGGTGACTACTATCATCTAGATTTTCATATCCCCATATGTATATTTCTCCCAAGACAGTAGATAGACCCTTACAATGAGGCAGTCTTTCGACTTCATTTTTTAAAATCAACAATTTTTTAAAAGATGTTTTTTAAAAAGCCAACTTTTACACTCTCATTTAATCTAAAGCAATGTTTAGTCAATAGCAACATTTCTCAGCCTTGGCAGCTTTAGAATGTGTGGACTTCAACTCCCAGAATTCCCCAATCACTATGTTGGCTGGGGAATTCTGGGAATTAAAGTCCACACATTTTAAAGCCGCCACGGCTGCGAATTGTTGCTATAGATTAAGCAAGAGTATAAAGACCATTTATTTCAAGGGTGGCTTTTTTTTGTTGTTAAAATCATAAAAAGAAGCTTGGATTTTTAAAAATCATGTAGAAGGATCTACTTATCTATAGCACATTAAATACTGGACATTCAGACCATTCACTGTTTCTCAGACATATCCCACTTAGCAAATGTCAACAGAAATATAGCAAATATATCAACTTATGTTATTGTTTTGCATTATTGTTTTGCATCAAGAGTGCAAATGGGTATTTGTAAGAAATCTCCCACTCATAGTGATCAGCTTGGAAATCTTCCTTGAGGGATGAAATGAGACTTGGACACAACTGTAGGAAATGATGAAGCTGAGCAGGAGGGAAGGATCAAATGCATCATAAGTCACGAGTCCCTGCGCATCTGCAAGAGGTCTAAATCCAACCCAGTTTGAATGCCTCTCTTATCTCCCACTCATTTCCCTTGCCTGTTAGTTGGTCAGATTCTGGTGGAGCGCTTACGCTTGCAATAAATCTTTACACTCATTTAACCTACCTGAATCTCCTAATTTCCCTGGCGCTGACAGTACTATAGCAATTTAAATTACATATGATCCAGCCAGAAATATCCTATATATATCTCACAAGGTAGACATGAAAATCCAAGGCAAAAGCATTATGCTACATCCAGATTTATGCATCAATTCCTTAAACAGGAAGTAGAAAGAAAATTGCTGGGAACAGAAATCCATACAATATTAATTTGATGTAGATGCTTATATTTCAATAGACGCTCTAGAAAAGGGGAAAAATGAACATTCATTTTCATATCTACTTTTGAAGAACTCACGACATTTACCTACATTTTTATTTTATTCATACTATTTTATTTATTCATTAATATTTTATCATGCCATGTTTTATTTATACATATGAATCAGAAGTGGTATTCAGCAGGTTCTGACCAATTCTGGAAAACTGGTAGTGGAAATTTTGAGTAGTTCAGAGAACCAGAGAATACCACCTCTGACGGGCTCCGCCCACATCTATTCTCTGCCTTCCGAGTCCCAACTAATCGGGAGGGAATGGAGATTTTGCAATAACCTTCACCTGGAATGGGGAGAGAATGGGGATTTTACAGTATCCTTCCCCTGCCATGCCCACCAAGCTATGCCATGCCCACCAAGCCACGCCCACAGAACCAGTAGTAAAAACTTTTGAATCCCACCACTGATATGAATGGAGATCATACCATAATGAGACTGAAGATTTCTTCAGGGTTCCAGTTCATCGGAAATGGTCTCATACACCCCTGTAATCTCCTTGCCTCAGAAAATTGTGCAGTTAGCATGAGTCTGTGTCTTCCTTTATTTATTTTTATTTATTTATTTATTTAGAAAATTTAATATTGCCACCTACTCACACATGGCAACTCAAGGCAGATTACAAAGACATAAAAACAATATAAAAGAAATTAAAAGAAAAATAATAAAATAATAACCCTTCACTTCAGTGACAACATACATTCATACTAGCCATTTAATGGGCTCCATTCCACTCTGGTTTCCCCAGGCCACTAGCAGAACCATGTCTTCAGGGCCTTCCAAAAGAGAGTTACACTGGAGGCCACTCTAATCTCTGGGGGGATGATGTTCCAGAGAGAGAGAGCCACCATGAAGAAGGCTCTTCTTCTGGGTCCCACCAGATCAGAGATGGGTTCCTACCAGTTCAGCCCAGTTTGGCTGAACTGGTAGTAACTTGGCGGCCTGGGTCACTGGAACCGGCAGCGACCCAGGCCTGCCACACACCCTTAAAACAAGCCATCTTGTTTTTGGCTTCTGCACCAGAGGTGGGTTCCTACCAGTTCACACCTATTCGGTAGAACCAGTTCATCAAATCTACCGAACCGGTTAGAAGAGGTTCGACCAGTGGACCTGGAAAGCAGGCCACACCTACAGAAGAGGTTCCAAAAAAATTTGAAACCCACCACTGTTCTGCACATGTGCAGAAGCATTTTTTTTTAGTACTGTGCATGCGTGTGCATGTGAAGCAAGCAAGTGCGGCATGTCCCTGAGCGAACTGGCAGTAGCAGCAGCCGGAACCCACTCCTGCACCAAATGTATCTCCTTAGGGGATGGGACCTGCATCATTCTTTGCCTCCCCACTTTAGTGGGTCAGGTAGATGTGACCGGAAAGAGACAGTCCCTCAAAGAAGAAAAAGAACTGGATTGTATATTTTATAAGTTGGACTGAACAGCAAAGTAAATCCTGAACAATGCTAGTATTTTGAATTTATAGAACCTGCAGTTTCTTCATTAGAGGACCATTGTGAGCATTGATTACACATAAACACTGATAATATTACAGTTTCACAAATTGAAATTGGGTGTGGTCTTTTTTTATACTTTCTGGCGATGTTTTACAACTTCTCATTTCTCTCTATAGTATACAAAACCTAGTGGTCAAAGAGAAAAGATTTTCAGGCCCTTATTGTCTAAGCTGCAGGTATTCACAACTATTTGTATTTCTATTTTCCCACACTCCTTCTGGTGCCTAGGGAGTCATTTGCAGAGCCTAATAATAGTATACATTATTACAGTGCCCTTAATGATTCCCTCTGGCACCAGAAGAGCCTGGGAAAATGTAAACAGAAACTAAATTATACTAATACAAGTGCTCCATTTTGGCCTAACAAATTAGGGGCATATTAATTATGGAAGGGGATATACAGTTCTTAACAGGAGGACAATATATTGAAATTCAGACTGATTGGGTGGGGGCAAGGAAACTCAGTAGAATAAATCAGAGTACATGCTCACATTTATGGAAATTTTCACTTCAGGATCCCCAAAATGAAGAAAGAAAAGAAAACCAATGGATTTGTCTGAGAGGTAGATAAAATTAAATTTTCCTGCCCTTTCTTGTTTCTCCATGGTATCATCAAGTATCTTAAGCTGCTTTACAGGGCTGCTATTTTTACTCTAGCCTTGGAGAGGAGTTATTGTTCTTACCGTAGTGTTAGTCCTGCATGGTTGCAGAATTTCTTGTTTTTCCACTGCACTTACCTAGTTCTTACAGAAATGCTCTCAGTACATGTCATAAGGGAGTTTGTTTAGCCACCAGCTTGTTGCAGATCTGACAAAGAGTAGAGGGTCTAATTAGAGACTTCCTTACCTTAAAAAGGCTAGATCCACTCCTTAGCAATCACTTTAATCAATTTGTTTATTATTTTATTTTATTAAACTTAGATGCTGCCTCGCTCACTATCAAGCATCTCTGGGCAGATTCATTCATTCATTTATATATTCCTTCATTCATCATATTTATGAGCCACAGAGCCACAGTGGTTAGAGTGCAGTACTGTAGGCTACTTCTCCTGACTGCCAGCTAACTGCAATTTGGCAATTCAAATCTCACCAGGCTCAAGGTTGGCTCAGCCTTCCATCCATCCAAGGTGGGTAAAATGAGGACCCAGATTGTTGGGGGCAATATACTGATTATGTATATAAACTGCTTAGAGAGGGCTGTAAAGCACTATGAAGCGGTATATAAGTCTAAGTGCTACTGCTATTATACAGCCACCCATTTCACAAAATGTGTCTCTGAGGGGCGTATTATACAATAAAAAAGCAAGCCATAAAATGAACATTAGAAACATTCTACAATTTAAAAAAGCAATATTATTAAAAGACTAAGAGAGAACATATCCAGTTCTGCAAGCAATATAGCCACCTCATCAATTCACTATTTTCTTGAGTTCCCCAAGCCTGCTGTCACAATCATATTTTGACAGATTTCTGGAAGTAGACGAAAGAAAGGATCAGTTTTACCACAAGGGAAATTATGTTCCACAGGATAGGTGGCCTGGCTCCCCACACACACTCTTGTTTCAAAGTAAAGTCCATTTAATTCACTGCTAAATTAATACATCCATTTTTATTACCAGATTGGGCAATCCACTACTTGAGATCATATTGTCAGCCTTCAAATTGCATCCAAAAGTAAATCAGAGTCTAAGGCAAAATATTGCTCAAAGTTCCAATTTATTAACAGAGCCATGTTGGCACATCTGGGAAAACCCCAATCTGAAAGCTTCCCGGTTTTCTCCACCTAATTGAAAGTTCAAGATCTTGCCCCCACAACCACAAGTCCATCACATGGCCTAATCACCCACTGCCAAGGTGGCAGTTCCACCCATCCAATTCCGGTCAGGTGCAGTGGCGCAGAGACAAAGAATGACCTTGGCTTTCTAAGAAGAATTTTGTTATGGCTACATACAGTAGTATGGAATTCCTTACAAACCCCACTCCCATTTTCCCACAATAGAAAATGCATAGCAGAATGATAGAAAGTGTGGCAGGTCAAAGACCAAAAGAAAAGATGGCTGCAGGCCCGACACATATACAATCGCAACCTCACATTTGCAGCTCCCAAAGTCTGCTGATTGAACAACTGAAATTTGGTTGTAAATGCCAAGGGGATTCGAGGGTTTTGTGAACAGTTTGCTAAAACAGGTGCATTAGTCTTCTGAAAGGCTTAATTCACTGTTGTGCCTTTAGGGGCAGAGTTGCTTTCCGTACATTGAAGCTCCCTGATAATTCTGGTATTATTTCTTGAAAGATGACACTAACCCTGAAGGAGCAGGGCTACAATTTGGGGTGTCTTCCTGGATTTACGACTGCTGCTTTATGAGCAGGTGGAAGCCTCGAGGCCCAGCTGATATACCAGCTGCAACCCTTCCTCAGTTGGGAGATCTTGTAACAGTGATTCATCCTGAGTCTCTGATTCAATCTCTCTCTTCTCACCAACACCAGTTGGACCCAACCATACAGAAAAGAGAACCATACCTCTGAGCATGCCACTCCTAACCCCCCCCCCCCGCCCAGAAAGACACTAGTCAATGATATTGAAAACTGCTCAAAGGCAGCCAAAGTGGGCAGATGGTGGCAGGCAATGATCAAGCAGCATCACATTGCATTAATATAGGCATACTAAAAGCCAGCATATACCCGGACATCCTCTTTTCTTATATTTAAAATAACAAAGCTATTGTTTTATATAGAACCAGGCTGCAGTCACCATCAATGGGATATATTTGGAGGCTAGAAGCATTTTAAAAAAATAAAGATGCTGCTTAAAGGCTTTCCTGTATGCCAACTTCTTTTAATGGTTATAAAAATCCAGCTGGGTTGGGAAATCTGGTGGTTTCCCACCAGGGGTGGTTGCTCCTGGCATTACTGCCAGTTCAGTGCACGCAGAACTGAAAATCAAGATGGCGGCCCCGTGGGAGAACCGGTTCAAGGGCGTGGCAGGCCTGGGTTGCTTCCGGTTCCAGCGGCCCAGGCCACCAAACCACTACCGGTTTGGCTGAACCAGTCCAAACTGGTAGGAACCCACCTCTGGTTCCCACAGAGGTAATGCTTGCATTAACATTTCTTACTTCCATGCTATTGATCCAGGATCTGAAATACACCAAGTTTTTATCTAACTTAGGTTACAAACTTTGGATTTAAATCTACATTTTTGAGTTCGAGATTAGCCAATGCAACAGTTTGTTCCAATCTGGCATCTCCATATGGGCAGCTTTCTAAAGTCGGGTATTGCCATGCCAATATATTTAAAGAAAGCTAGACTGGGAAAGGATATTTTATGGCAATAATAATATATTTGATACTTTTAGCAGATACTTCTGTTTTTTACCATTTGGAGTTTCTGCTCTCCATCTACCTGACATTTCATATTGGCATGCACTCAATTTAATACTCAACTGAAATATACAGTAAGACAAGAGTTTGCTTTGTAGTAGATACCTATGTCTCAATTCAAAACAGCCAACTTAAATCCAGTTGGAATGAGTCTATAGCAGAAATGGGGTGGAGGGAGATGGGGAAGACTTGCACCACAGAGTCAGGTAGCATGAGAATGCAATTAAGATAATGTACAGGTTAAATCAGTAGGTTATCACCTATACAGATTTTGGTATGACTTAAGGCAATGTTTCTCAGCCTGGTTTATATTTTGTAACCTGGTTATAAATGCAATAGGGAGAGGAAGCTGTTTCTCAGAATGATGCTCTCCTAATGTGTTGGTCTTTTGTTCCCATAACTCTCAGGCAACATAGCCTTTGAATTAGGGAGTAGGAAGTCTAATATATATTCATTGTGAATACCTGTTCCAACCCTTTAGAAATCGGGTGCCTTTTTAGGGAAGTTAATAACTAAATTAATTCTGCAGCATTGATAAGATTGGTTCTACCAACAATTATGGTAAAACACCCACACACACACTTTTGGTGGCTTGGGATTTATCTTAAACACATTAAACTCATTTTAAGACTTACATTGTAATTTTCATGAGTTTACCCTTAACAGCAAACTATTTCTCTATTGTTGTTTATTTTTTTGCAAACTTCTCTTTCAAATTAACAAATTAACAGAGTTGGAAGTGACCTTATAGATCCGTGATGGCCAACCTATGGCACACTTGCCAGAGGTGGCATGCAGAGTCCTCTCTTTGGGCACGCATGCTGTTGCCAGTTGCTTTTCTGGTTTCTGGTGGAGCACTGAAAATGTCCTGAATGCCCCCAAAACAGCCAAAAACAGCCAAAAAATGGGCTGAAAACAGCCAGAAAAATGGCCAAAAAACTAGTTGTTTTCTGAGCCGTTTTCTGGCTGTTTGTTGGCCATTTTGGAACTGTTTTTCATGCCAAAAACAACCTGGAAATGGCCCGGAAACCACCCCCAAGATGGCCAAAAAAACAGGTATCCATGTGGTGGCCTTTGGGTTTCTGGAGCTCCGGCGCACGTACATGCACGTATGTTCCAGTTTGGGCACTTGGTGCTGAAAAGGTTCACCATCACTGTTATAGGTCATTTAGTCCAACCCCCTGCTCAAGCAGGAGACCCTACACCATTTCTGACAAATGGCTGTCCAATGTCTTCTTGAAAGTCTCAAGAGATGAAGCTCCTGCAACTTCTTTTTTTTTTCCCAAGTTGAAGGCAACTTTTCCTTCAAAAGTTTTATTTCTTTTAAAACACAAATATTTCAATATTCCTCAGCTCCTGCAACTTCTGAAGGCAACTTCTGTTCCATTGATTGCTTGTTCTCACTGACAAAAAAATTCCTCATTTCCAAGTTGAATCTCTCCTTGGTCAGTTTCCATCCATTATTCCTTGTCTGGCCTTCAGGTGCTCTAGAAATAGCTTCATGACAGATCCTCAAGTATTGGAACACTGCTATCATGTCTCCCCGGTCCTTCTCTTCACTAGACTAGCTATGCCCAGTTCCTGTAACCGTTCTTCGTATGTTTTAGTCTCCAGTCCCCTAATCATCTTGGTTGCTCTCCTCTACACTTTTTCTAGAGTCTCCACATCTTTTTTATAGTGTGGTGACCAAAACTGGATGCAGTACTCTAGGTATGGTCTTACTAGGGCTTTATAGAGTGGTATTAGTACTTCACTTGATCTTGATTGTATCCCTCTTTTAATGCAATTTAGGATTGCATTGCATTGGCTTTTTTGGCTGCTGCACACTGCTGGTTTACGTTTAGCTGGTTGTCCACTAAGACTCCAAGATATCTCTCACAGTCACTGCTATTAAGCCTGATCTCACCCAGTTTGTATTTGTACTTTTGGTTTTTCTTACCTAAGGGTAGGACTTTACTTTTCTCTACATTGAATTTCATTTTGTGCCCAGTGATCAAGTTTGTCAATTCCGGGATTAGTCACGATGGTTGTATGAACTGGGAGGAAGGGAGAAGTGGTCATTTGCTCATGGTGAAAAAATAATACATTATTAATTCTACCAGTAAAATTGCTTTTAATTTTACAAATGCTAAATCCAATGAATTCCAGATGTTATCACACTGTCACTGACAGTTCTGTTTTTCTTCTCCTGACCTGCAGTATTATATTCTGACTACACTGTGTGCTTCCAACAGCAATATTATTTTTCTGTCCATAATATAATTATATTAGGTTGAACTGTTTAATGCATTATTTATTTGCAGTACCGGGACCTAAGGTTCCCTGTGATGTCCGAAGTATCTGTTCTACATTATCACATTGTTTCTGAATATTAGAGCTCAAGTTTACCAATTCCAGGAGCAGTTGTTGGGAAATTACAGATTACAGATTATATAGAGTTGGAAGGGACATTGTAGGTCATCTAGTCCAACCCTCACCCAAGCAGGAGACCCTACACCATTTCTGACAGATGGCAGTCCAGTCTCTTCTTGAAAGCCTCCACCGATGCAGGTCCCACAGCTTCTGAAGGCAAATTCTATTCCATTGGTTGATTGTTCTCACTGTCAGAAAAGTTCTTATTTCTGAAATTCTTCATTTCAAGCCAAAGATAGAAGTTTGTCTTAAGAATTGAATATTACACTAACATTTTTAGAACTTATTTTTCGCTGTGAATTTTTCAACTTCCCCTCCCCAAAATTTACAACAACAAATAATAAAATGCCCCCAATGACTTGTTAACCTTTATTTAGGCACGTATGACAAATATAGGTGGTTGATTTTTGCCGTAACAGAATCCTGGTTGAATTTATATAGTTTACTTCGATACACAGTAACTTTCCAAAATTTCAAGTAGGTCTTTTTTCTACCTTTAGCTAGCAATTCCAGGGATTAAACCTCAGGCATAATCAAACTATGGCCCTGTATATTTGTTCTATACATTTATAGCAAATGACATTTTATTCTATGTTTACATTTTAAGAATATGAACATATAAAATTTCTGCAAAATTCAGCTAACTCTAAAATTCATTTAAGATGCATTAATTTCAGCAAGGTACAAATTATATCTCTTCAACTGAAATTAAAAATATTACATTTAGAGTAGATTGTGCTATATAAAATGTCAAACTCCTTGACGTTAAAAAGCATCTTATGTTGTACAGATTTGATCATCATAAAATATATACAATTACATTATGGTGACTCATGGATACTTTGCTAATTAAAACTGATCAAATTTACCAAGATGGGATTTAACAGATTTACAGCCACTGTACTATAAGAGTTAAAGTAGGAGGTTTGGACTAGATAACCAGGATCTGTATCCCTAAATGATCATGGATCTCATTGGCTGACTCAGCTTTCAGCCCAATCTTTTTTGTCAAGGAAACATTAGGGGTGATATTCATGTATGCTCCAATCTCTGCAGAATACAAGTTATAAACGCAATTGTGATGGAATGTGCCCCTGGTGGAGTAGAGGGACTTTGGCAATATATAACTTTCCCAGAGAGGAACTACACACTCTCAAAATGGATGGGGGAGGAAGGAAAAGGTTCAGGATAATTATACCCTAGAACCTCTCAGGATATATCTAATAAGAGTATAGAATTATAGGTTTAATTTGGCAAGATTCTGTCTGTCAGCTGTAAGCAAATAAACATGACTGGATTTCATTGTGTGGTCTCTGGGCAATCAATCAGAATTAATTAATTAATTAATTAATTAATTTCCTGATCAGCTTTCCCCTGTTTTCTGGTACTCTCTATGAATGTTTGAACACTGTAATAGCAGATCCGGAAGGCACCAGGTTGGGTAAGGTTTCTATAACAAAGCAAAATGCAGCTCTAAACCTAAGACGCGGGATAACCTGTCCCATATTTTCAAAGACAGAGACACTGCCACCACTCATGTATTGTGCAGCAATGAACATACTTCATCCTCAACACACAAAACTCCAGGCCTGAAGGTTGCACCTTTAAAGCAGGAACAATCTTTCTCCGGTAATAATTAAAAGATTGTATTACTTAACACCTCTCCAAATCATAAAATCTTACTGTATTTGGGGGGGGGGATCCTAACCATATGCCCAGCAACATGGTATCTGGATCATTTTATTTATTTATTTTTATTTATTTATTAGATTTATATACCGCTTCATAGAGCTTTCAGCCCTCTCTAAGCGGTTTACAATTTTTTTAGCAAATTGATTCAGCAAATTGCCCCCACAGTCTGGATCTTCATTTCACCCACCTCGGAAGGATGGAAGGCTGAGTCGACCTTGAGCCGGTGAGATTTGAACCCCTGAACTGCAGATAACAGTCAGCTGAAGTGGCCTGCAGTACTGCACCCTAACCACTGCGCCACCTCGGCTCCTAACTTCCAAGCCTAGAACACACATACTACCAAGCTAAGAATCCACACCTCATATCCAATTTCTAATTCAGCATATTTATTAAAAGATTGCTACAGCAGTGTCAGAAAGAGAGATATTGGACTTGGATATATTGGATATAATTACTCAAACTGATTGCAAATCTTAAAGTCTGAGGATACTTAAATATCAATTTCCTGGGGTTACTCAATCAAGTCTGACCTTTACTTCCTTGCCAGCCATTCTCAGAACTGGGCTGTATGTCTGAATAACATTAGACACTCAGAATATATATATATATATTGTGTCACAATATCTATATAATATTAGTTATATATAGTTATATATATATAAATCTTAACTATTTTCATCTATTGAGCTGTTACATGGGGTTTCCAGCATAAATTTGGTAGTTGAAGCAAAGTTACCTACTAGGTGTTTTTGTGTGTGTGTGTGTGTGTGTGTGTGTGTGTGTGTCTGTCTGTCTGTCTGTGTGTTTGTTTGTTTGTTTGTTTGTTTCAGGTGGTGGGAGTAGCTTTCAAGGAGATTGACTTGGCTGAACTGACTGATGGTTTCAAGATACTACTTAAGAGATCCTGTTTAGCATCAGGCTGAATCACATGAAGATCAGCCTGTGATGTGCACTCATATATAGCAATAGCACTCAAGCCTGGGACTTTGTGTAGAACAGTGTTTCTCAACCTAAATCCACACATCTTACATTTGCCAAGGAAGGTTGAGAAACACGAACAGTTTGGCAAGTGGGGGAAAGGAAGCCAGGATCCATCACAGCTGTTCTTCATTGCAGTTTAAGAAAATGATGAGAGAGAGAGAGAGAGAGAGAGAGAGAGAGAGAGAGAGAGAGAGAGAGAGAGAGAGAGAGAGAGAGAGAGAGAGAGAGAGAGAGAGAGAGAGAGAGAGAGAGAGAGAGAGAGAGAGAGAGAGAGAGAGAGAGAGAGAGAGAGAGAGAGAGAGAGAGAGAGAGAGAGAGAGAGAGAGAGAGAGAGAGAGAGAGAGAGAGAGAGAGAGAGAGAGAGATGGGATTCTGAAATCCATGGCAGCAGAAGTATATAAGCTCCTAGACCACATATGGTCCCCATAAGTTTTGGATGCAGACCCCTAGAAACCTCAAAACGTTGCTATCAATTTGTTAAGTTAATGGGACAGAAGAGTAAAAGTATTAAATGCTTGACTGGAGATAAACATATACTATATAATATATACATACACTATAATTTTAATTCAATTTAAATGGAAATGAAATCAAATTAAATTTTGTCCTGATCCCACCCACTACTTTTTGGAGCGCAGCCCCCTGTCTGGAAGAAGTTGTACAAACCCAAACTACAGTTCTTTAGACTCATTACTAAGTCAATTGAAGTCTATGCTCCAGTTGCTGTTAAGCAATCCTCTTTTTTTATTTTTTTATTCCTATTTTGGAAAGGGTTTTTTTTTTTTGCTTTAGTTTTTCTGATGTTGTTGTTGTTCTGGAACCACCTGTGTATTATTGTCACATTTTGGGCTTTCGACAGAAATTGGAACATTGAGGCAGAAACTTGATAGGAAAGCTCAGAATTTGCTTACAAGAAGGGGGTGGGGTGGGCAGGAAAGATACAAATGTTTCCGAGCTTTTTCATGGGGTGGGAGGGTCATTTAAACTTTGCATATTTGTACTGTGAAAAAGCCCTTTGTTTCTTTAGCTGGAAGAACTATGGTGCAAGACATCCCCTTGGCAGATCAACAGCTCGAACATGCTGGGAAAATGTGTAAACAATGTTTTTTCATCTGTAAAATTAGAAGTAAAACAAGCAGGCTTCTCTAAAGGTTAGGACACTCTCACCCACTTTCTCCAGCACGCATATCCACCTCTTCCCCGGAAATCCACACTTGACACTTTCAACCTCAGCTGCCCCTGCTTTCATTGTGTAACTGATGGAGTGTGTTGAATGTCAGCGGCAAGAAGGCGGATTGGACAAAAATAGCTGCCTGTTCAGGCCCCCCAACTCTGCTTCAGAGGGCAACATCGCAGCTCGTCTCCTTCGCTTTCTCGAGAAATGGCTTAATCAGCATAGAATTATTATTTTGTTAATGTCACATCAAATGAAAATGTTCTAAGCAACCATTTTCTGAGTTGGAAAAAAAATTCTCAATTTGGTGGAATGTTGCTTTTTGTTACCTTCTGCATCTGAAGTCTGCACTACTAATAAGACACAGTGGTGAGCAATGGCACCATTCCATTGCTTGCCTAGAATCACACACAGTTGCAAAGTAGGAAACCTGGGGATTAATCGTCCCTTCTTGTTCCCCATCACTCACATTCAAATGGTTGTGCTAAAGTTACAGACTGAGCAATATCAAGCATTGAATCCCCAAGTGTCCTGGCACAACACCGCAAGACTGAAGCCAAGCAATTGTGTTTGAAAGTTAGTGGTTTAAATTACCTATAATGATGCCACAAAACCTTTTGATAAGTGAACTATGGAAATTGAAGTGATGGTTCAAACCCATCAGACTGCCTTATAGTATTTCCAGGAAAGCCTATGACAAAGTTTAAGGACTATTCAGGTAAGTATATGACCAGAGGTGGGTTTCACAGAAGTCTACAACTGGTTTGCCCCATGTGTGCACCTTCAGCACATGTGTGTGGCCTTCCACAACTGCATTTTGTTCACACGCATGGCTTGCACACATGCACACAGCTTTTAAAACGTGGCTAAATAGGCCACACCTGGAATACTGCATTCAGTTTTGGTCACCACGACGTATAAACGATGTGGAGACTCTAGAAAGAATGCAGAGAAGAGCAACAAAGATGATTAGGGGACTGGAGACTAAAACATATGAAGAACGGTTTCAAATTCATCTGGCTGCCTATCTCACAAGCGTGACTCTGAGCAGCGTACTATAAAACCAATAATAAAAACATTATTCAAAATATATTAATAACAATTAGACATAAACGAGATCAAGAGAGAATGACCAGAGTCTCACACATGATACAATCAACATATGATCTTCCTCATATATTGGGAGAAATCAAATAAAATTATTTTCAAAGATACTTGCATCTGCCCTGCAATTTGGTTACTTAGATTTACAGCTGATCAATGGAGCTAATGTTTATTTTAATATTTCTAATGATGCGCTTTACAAAAATCATTTAATCTCATTGATGCATGCAATTATTATAAAAATTAAGAATAGGGTTAGCTCCTTATGCATTAATGCTGAATGTTAATGTTGATAGATAGGACCATGGAGCTATAGTTGACGGTTAATGAAACTTTCTCCAGTTTCTGATTTTTATTTCGTAGCATAAATTTACTTTTTCCCCTAAATGTGTCAGCTTGCACTTCTTTTCTTAAAAGCCATCCAATATGCCTATTTTGCATCCATTATTTCCATACCCTTTTTTAAATCAATGGATTTTGCTCTTCTAATATATATGTATGTTTTCCCATAAAATGCACTTTAGTTTATTACATTATATGCATTTTACATGTCTTTGGGGATACATTGAAATGTGTAAAACTATTAATCTGAACTAAAATTATTTTTCATATTAACATTAAATTATCTGCTGAATAAATGGTTACCTTTTCCTAACTAGGTTTATTCTCACATCTGATCTATTCTTCTCTACTAAAATGAAGATTCAGTCTAGCTTCTGAGGCTGTTCTCATGGGATCAAATTACATAAGAGGCCAAGCTGTGCTTTTCTTTTTCCTTAAAATCTATCTTGTGGTGTTCCAGTTTAATTGCACTAGCAGTGGAAGACATGCGAGTATGTGTATGTCTACATATTTGTCTGGTAGAGTTTTTTTTTCCCATACCATTTTTCAGAACTAAAAGCTCCTCAAATTAGCATTTGTTCTGATAGCAAATATGAATTCATGCATCTGCAAACTATATGAATTATACTGTGTGTTCAAAGTATATCATTTACCCAGACCATAGGATTCATCATCACTTTTTACAGAGGCATAGTTGTAAGATACCATCAATGAAAACCACAATCGTATAGTGATTAAGGTAGAGGATTTGAAGTGAAGAGACACACACTCATCCCATTAAGTATCCCATCATCCATGGAAATTTGTGGTGGCTTTGACCCAATTCACTTTTTTCAACATAGTCATTGTTGCAGTAAATTTGGAGGGAGATGAACTTAGCAAGCCCTCACTTGGCTCCAACACTTAGATTGGGAAAACCCAGTGTTTTGGTTTTTGCACGAAGCTCATTTTGAAACCTCTGGAAAAATGAACATCCATTAATGCAAAAAAATGAATAAAAGTTTAATCTTAATCAGAATAAAGCTGAAAGGGATCTTGGAGGCCTTCTAGTCCAACCCACTACTCAAGCAGGAGACCATATACCATTTCAGACAGATGGCTGTCCAGTCTTTTCTTAAAAACCTCCAGTGATGAATCACCTACAACTTGTGAAGGCAAGCTATTCCACTGGATAATTGTTCTCATGGTTAGGAAGTTTCTCCTTAATTCCAAGTTGCTTCTCTCTTTGATTAATTTCCACCCATTGTTTCTTGTCTTGCCTTCTGGTGCTTTGGAAAATAAGTTGACCCCCATCCCTCTTCTTTGTGATAGCCCCCTCAAATACTGGAATACAGCTATCAGGTCACCCTTTTTTTCTCTAGACTTGCCATACCTAATGCCTGCAACTGTTAATATGTTTTTGTCTCCAGGCCTTTAATCATCTTAGTTGCTCTTCTTTACATTTTTTTCCCAAACTCTTAACATTTCAACATGTAATGTGGTGGCCAAAACTGGATGCAGTTTTTCAGATGTGGTCTTACTAAGGATTTATAAAGTGGTACTAATACTTCACGTGATTTTGATTGTATGCCTCTGTTTAGACAACCAAGAATTGTATTTGCTTCTTTGGCTGTTTTAACTCTAAGAATTGCAAAGCTTTTGGTGTTTTGCTAAATTCTTTGCAAGCATATTTATCTTAGCCCGTTTAGATTCTCAGATACATTTGTGCTCCAACACTGTGATTCATTGGTTCATTCCTGTGATTCATTGGTTCATTCATTCATTCATTCCTTCCTTTCAATCTCTTGAAAGTTATTATTGAACATCTTTCAATCCCAAACCAGCTTCCCACTTCACTGCCATTTCTAATTAAATATAAAATTGGGGAGGAAGGTAAATAAGGTAAACTTCAATAAAAACTTCATTTATAACATCCAGCCATTTCACTCAGAATCCAACTTTTAGCAAACATTTCCCCATTTACGTCAGTGCTGGCATATGTCAAACAGAATTCCTTGTTTTTCTTTTTCCTTCATTATATTCACTGTACCCCTGTTTTGAGCCGTTCTCTTTTATTCACATTTAAGATGTTATTAAAAATACCTTTTGGGGTTCTTGCATATCCTGGATAGTGTTTTATTTGCCCTCTTTGACTGTTCTATATTGCTGTAACTTTGTTTTGTTTACCGCACACCTTAATTTGGAAGAAAGTGGCAGGATATCTAATACAGCTGTGCAGCATTCTAGTTTCAAAGGGGAAAAGGTTATTCAGAATGCTTGAGGGCATTCGCATAACACCTGTTGGCAATTCCTTAAGGCAGCTGCATCTTATCCTGGGACTGGGTAGCTGTCCTCCACACCTGTTTGGTTCATGGCAGGTGCTCCATACCTTGCAGACCATCCCTGAAGCATTGCACAGTTCTAGTGTTAGACAAGGTTACCTTTTAACCTTGTTTTTGGATGACGCTAAGCTGGCAGGAATAGCCAACACCCTAGATCAGTGGGTCTCAACCTTCCTAATGCCGCGACCCTTTAATACAGTTCCTCATGTTGTGGTGACCCCCCAACCATAAAATTATTTTATATTTCCATATTTTTTTGAAAATATGTGTTTTCCGATGGTCTTAGGCAACCCCTCTGAAAGGGTCGTTCGACCCCCCCAAAGGGGTCGCGGCCCACAGGTTGAGGATCGCTGCCCTAGATGATAGGCTCAAGATCCACATGGATCTTGAACGCTGGGCCCTATCTAAGGTAACAAAATGAAATTCAATGTAGAGAAAAGTAGTCTTACACTTAGGCAAGAAAAATCAAAAGCACACATTTGGGTGAAATCAGATTTAATAGCAGTAACCGTGAAAGGGATCTTGGAGTCTTAGTGGACAACCAATTAAATATGAGCCAACAATGTGTGGCAGCAGCGAAAAAAGCCAATGGAATCCTAAATTGAATTAGCAGAGGAATACAATCAAGTTCAAGTGAAGAACTAATACTACTCTATAAAGCCTTAGTAAGACCAAACCTAGAATACTGCATCCAGTTTTGGTCGCCACACTATAAAAAAGATGTTCAGACTCTAGAAAGAGTGCAGAGAAGAGCAACCAAGATGATGTGGGGACTGGAGGCTAAAACATATGATGTCCAGTTGCAGGAACTGGGTATGGCTAGTCTAGTAAAAAGGAGGAGTAGGGGAGACATGGTAGCAGTGTCCCAATATTTGAGGGTCTGCCATGGATAGGAAGGGGGGGGGGGGTCAAGCTATTTTCCAAAGCACCTGAAGGCCAGACAAGGAATAATGGATAGAAAATGACCAAGGAGAGATTCAACCTGGAAATAAGGATAAATTTTCTGAGAGTGAGAGCAATCGACCAATGGAACAGCTTGCCTATGGAAGTTGTGGGAGCTTCTTCACTTGAAGCTTTCAAGAAGAGACTGGACTCCCCTCTGTCTGATATTGTGTAGGGTCTCCTGTTTAGGTGGGAGGTTGGATTGGATGACCTACAAGGTCCCTTCCAACTCTGTTAATCTGTTAACCATGCATCTACCATACGATGAGAGGGGCTAGTTTTTCAGCCTGCTCATTGCAGAGCCTGACACTGATTAGGGCTGAGAGGAAGTAATTGGCCCAAGATCACCCCAAACAAAAATAGATCATCTTTACATCTGTAGAGATTCTCAGTCATTCAAGTCATGGATGTCCCAAAGGTGCTTTTTCAGGAGGCAATTGGACTTTTTTTTTCTTTTGAAGATGTTTCTTCAGCTTCTTGTTTTTTTCTTTTGAATATATTAAAGCTAATCTTTATTTTAAGGACAGCCTTGTCTTTCAGGTGCTATAGTATTGCTTTAATACATGTGGTCTACTCTTAACAGTCTATTTTCAGGATCCCTCCCTTCATCTAACCTAAACACCTTGTTATTTATTCCTTCTCCTTCCCCAGGCAGTTTTCCTTGGAGACAGACTCAAGAATGGTGGCCTATAGAATTGAAGACAAACATTCCAGACAACCCTTAAGGAAGTTAAAGTATATCCAGGACCCAAAATAATTGTAGGTAGATAAAACTAACATGGAATAATGAAGGGGAAAAGAGACAAGTTAATAGAAATGGCAAGCTAAATGTTTTAAAGAGTTTCTCTTCCTTGTTCTTCATCATATACATGCCTGGATTTTAGACCTGTGATTATTAGCATGAAAATAGCCCATTCTCTAAATTTGCAACAGTATTTTTGGTATAAACATATATTTTTTTTGCAATTTAGCTAATTGTGGGTATACGGGTGGTAAAATAACCTAAATGGCTGATTAACCTCATTACCCAGCTGTTGTGGTACATTCTACCTTCTCATTTAACAAGGATCACATGTTTGTGGACTGAAGCTCAAAGTAACAGAATTATTTGTTTCTCTTAAGAGACTTCAGACCAGCTGGATTATACAAGTCACTGCTAAAGAAGCAGATTGTTGGTCACTAGTCTACAATTGCTGGAACAGCAGCCAGTGAAAAAACAAGCAGTAAGAAGGGATCGGCACATTTAAACAAGGGGTACCCTGACACTCACATCATTCAAATTCTACAATGCAGAAGTTTTCCTGGCAGCAGAAACAACACAAAGGATGTAATTAACTCTGCATTTGGCAGAACCTGTAGGACTGAAAGAGTTTAGACTTCTATTGATATGAGAGTTTCCACTTAGAAAGCCAATTTGTACCTTGGCATTTGAGCTGGTTTGACCAATTCAATAACCCAAACCTAAGGAACCATAGTATATAATGCAGTGTGTTGTATAAATTCAACCATTGATTTGTAAATAATGGTTTGTTTATTTCGGACAAACTGGGTAACTGGGTAAATTATTAAATAAACCCTAGTTTGGTGTAAAAGCTTGACAAGAGCCGAGGTGGTGCAGTGGTTAGGGTGCAGTACTGCAGGCCACTTCAGCTGACTGTTATCTGCAGTTCAGCGGTTCAAATCTCACCGGCTCAAGGTTGACTCAGCCTTCCATCCTTCCGAGGTGGGTGAAATGAGGACCCAGATTGTGGGGGCGATATGCTGACTCTGTAAACTGCTTAGAGAGGGCTGAAAGCCCTATGAAGCGGTATATAAGTCTAACTGCTATTGCTATTGCTATTGCTATTTTGTATTAAGATGCTTTTCTGAAAATACCATAAGGCAGTAGTGAAGTAAGCAGAATGAGAGTATATGCTAGAGTAGGAATACATATCTTGCTATGCTTCAGATTATGTGCTACCAAGTTGATGTCATACCTGACCATATAGACCTTCTCCATGATGACTTAGTAGATTAGAACCTCGTGTTTATATTTGTTTAGCCTCTGGATGGACACACAGAGGCCATTTCTAATTATCCACAATGCCCTAAATTCATAATACCTTTTTGAGGATTTGTGGGAATTTGTGAATGATGGCAGATCGGTGATATAGAAAAAGGCACACAGAAAGCACTTCATTAATGTTCCTCAAATCAAAAATCAACCAAGTCTTAGAATGGAAATTTTGCCATTTTAAAAAATGGGCTTGGTTGAGTTTGCACTAAATGGCCATGTTTCCATAATTCTTGTTTACTCCTGAGTCCCCATGACAAAAGGTCCTATTATCTCAGGTTAATCAACTCATTTTAGTGCCTGAGGCAGAAAAATCTTATTTATGCATCTTGTGGACTAAAGTATTAGTAATAAAATTTTCTCCCTTTCATCCAGAATCTGTTACCCATGGAAGCCTTTTTAACTCTTTCCAAAGATGGCAGTGATCCCAAGACATGTATCCACTTGATGTCTTCCAGATGTTCTGAATTTATCATGCTGACCATGCACTTCATTCCAGATAACATTTAGAGAATATATCTGAACGTAATGGACAAATATTGGATAAAAGGAACCTACACTGATTGCAAGTTCCAGAACTCCTCTTTCACAGGCAGCTTATTGCTTAAATTGCTAAACACGTAAATACATTTTAGGAATATAGCATGCTAATATTAGGAAACTGTCAAAAGGAAGGAAGTGAGAAATCTGGAAAATGCTGAAGGATGCTGAAATAACAATTTCCACTGTTAAGGATAATCCAACTGGAATTTGCTTCAAATGCTCAACAATGTAAACAAGGCACTATATAAACCATTATCTTTATGTTGAGGCTGGGCAGAATTTTGTATTCTCCCAAAATTACATAGAATTTTGTATTCTATGTAAGGTAAATAAAGTTTAACTTGTCATTAAGGTTCTCCACTCACTAAAGGGTTTGAGGACTTTTCCCCAATAGTGGAGAGGTCAATCTACATATATCTTCTATAACTGTCAAGGACTGGGCCAAGTCATTGTGAAGCCTGAAATAAAGGTTGGTGGGTTTTTTGTTTTTTGTTTTGCATCTGATGTTTAAAAGCCAATTGAACTCAGTTGATAAATTTTAGTTTTTAATTTAGTAAAGGAGTGAACAGTATTTGAAGGAAGCAATATAAATGAAAAAATGGCACATAAAGTATTCAAATGCGAGAGGTAATTATTTCCATAATAAAGACATTTGTTTTGGTATACAGTACTGATCGTTTGAGGGCTACAGAATGTTCAAAAAGCTCTTAGTTTTGTTTTATTTTATTTTAATTTTTATTTTAAACACCTAAACACATCAAAACAAACACATGACTTAAAACAACATAGGAACAAGAAGTTCCATCATATATCATACAGCAGTTCCGTATCGGTTTCTTTACAGTTAGTGTTTTCCCTTCTATATATTTCTATCTTGCATTCAGGTCCCCTTATTCATTATCCATTTTTATGTACTCTTCTATATTTATTTATACTTAGCTATTTATATCAAAATATTGTTTACCTATATTATGCTTTATATTCTTACTATCATTTATTCTCTTACATACAATTATAGGTATACATTCACATAGTTATTCTTTTTCTTTGCCATTCTTATACTTTTGTTATTCCATTTAAAAGATTATAATATACAGTTTGGGTTGCTTTGTTTACCATCCCTAGCGCCTGTTGTAACACCACCTTATTTTCCCTTTCTTTTCTCCCTCCCTTTCTTCTCTACTTCCTTCCTTCCTCCTCTTCTTCCCCTTCCTTCCTCCCTTACCTCTCCCCTACTCCTACTCTCTCTTCCCCTTCCTGCCCTCTCTCCTTCTCTTTCTCTCCCTTCCACCCTCCTCTCCTTCTCTTTCTTTCCCTTCCACCCACCTCTCCTTACCTCTTTCTTCTTCCCTTGCCTCTCCTCCACTCTTACTCTTCCCTTCCTACTATCTCTCCTTCTCCTTCTCTCCCTTCCACCCTCCTCTCCTTTCCCTTCCTTCTTCCCTCCCTTCTCTACTTCCTTCCTCCTCTCCTTCTCCTTCCTTCTTCCCTTACCTCTCCCCTGCTCTTCTTCTTCCCCTTCCTACCCTCTTCCTCTCCCTTCCACCCTCCTCTCTCCTTCCCTCTTTCTTCCTTCCTTCCTTCCTCTTCCTCTCCTCCTCTTTCCCTTTCTTTTTCTGTTGTTATAGGTATCTCTTTCAAATCTCAGTTTATGTTTTCTTGTGGATGGTATTTCCACAAACCCAGTTATAGTTTCATATCATTTCCTTTTTTCTCTTTCGTTCTACAGTCTATATGCCAGCCGTCGTCCTGGTTTGTTGGCTTGTTCAAAGTAATTCTGTCTGCCTACTTTAATTTTCTGTGCTAATTCCTTTTGAGTTATTAAATTGATCTGCCCACTCATTTGGTTCTATTTCAATTTCGTCTACTTGTTTACATAGCCCAGATGGAATCCAAGCCCTGTCGATTCTTACTTCCTGTATACAGGCTATATCTACTTTCAATTTCTTAAGTTTATTAAACATCTGGGCTCTTTTTTTGGTGTGTTCAGTCCATTCAATTTTATTGAAATAATTGTTATTTCTTGGTCCATCTTTAGCTGGGGTTGTTTTTTGTTTTTTTTTACTTCTAGTTTGTATCTGACTTTTCCCTCTCATGCCTTCATTCTCTGCTCTCTCTCTTTCTTGTCTCTGTTCTTCTCTCCTGTTTCTTTCCTTGTCTCCTAATGTTTCTTCCTCTCGACCCCTACTTTCTAGTTCCTCTTTACTTCTTTGTTCTCCTTCCCCTTTACAGTATTCTTCATAGAATTTCTGTGCTGCTTCTATATTCTCTATCTTATATCTTTTTTCTTGCCAAGATACCAAAACCCCTTCTGATACCAACCATCTGTACATTGTTCTGTTTTTATTTAATTGATTTGTAAAAAATTGGTACTGCCTACGTTGTTGCCGAATTCTCCGTGGAATCTGTTTTTCCTATAATGTAATCGTCTTTTCTCTGGTTTTTTTGTACACTTCATCTCTTGTTGTTGTTGTTTTTAGCAAATCTTACATGCACTTCTCTCAGGAGTCTATGTCTTCTGGCATAGTTAGTATGCACCCGGTAAGTTTCATCAACATCTCCTCTCAACTCTTGTTCTTTTCTTTGGAGAATTTCGGTGAAGATTTCAATCATTTTTCCTTTCAGGTCTTCCTCCTTCTCTTCCGGTATGTTTTGGAATCTTAGGTAGAGTGCAGCTCTTTCATTTTCAAGTTGGGTTATTGATATTTCTAATTCTTTATTAAGTTGTTTATATTCCAATTCCATCTTTTATCATCTTCTGATCTGCTTGTTCTATTTTTTCTTCCACACACTGGATTTTCTGTTCATTGATTGCTAAGGCATTTTGTAACCTTTCAATTTTGTCATCTACATTTTTGATAGTTCCTTTCAATTCTCCCATTTCATTTTTCATTTCTTCATGATTCCTCCTTGTCTCTTCATGATTAGTAGTTGTCACTTCTTGGCTTTTCGCCAATGTCTCTTGTATCATCTGGAGCATCAATTGCATACTCTGCATCGTTGGAGCTGGCCCCATTGTTCCTGCCATCTTTTCACCTTTCTCCAACCCCAACGCACTCTCAATTGATCTTTGATTTGAGGAGTGGGGTGTTCCTAAAATCACATTGGGTGTAGTTTTTTTCACTAATTTTACTGCAGTTGCCATTTTTATCCCCCTATTTATCCTTGCCCACAATTGCATATAAATTTTACTTTACTTCTACTTTATCAGTACTATCAATGATATAAATAATTGTATATTTAACTATTTAACTATTAACCTTCCTTAATATCACGTTTCAATACCTAAACATTCCTATGTAGTATTCAATTCTATTTTTGGTCCTTAATTCATAGATTTATAAACCACACTATTATCTTATACCAATAGATGTCTCTGAATTTTATCATTTATACAGGTATTCAATTCTAGTAATTAGTTTCTCTCTGTATGTATGTATGTATGTATGTATGTATGTATGTATGTATGTATGTGTATGCGTGTGTGTATGTGTGTGTGTGTTGTATTTCTGCTGATAAATAAAGGGAGACTAGTATAGATCTATTTCAAGCTATTTAGCTCTCATCAGCTAGCCATACCCTTACTGGGATTAGAACCTGTGCTGTATTGCATCTTAGGCAGATGTGTTAACCACTAAGCCACAAGGTTCTTATCCTTATCAGCTGAGCCAGGGAAATAGGTATGTATTTAGAGTCACAACCCCTGGTGTGCCCAAATATGGGAGGAAGTTAACTGCTTCCATTCTCTGTCTATCGGCTCGTCAGAAGAGACCATCCAGACAGAAACCCAATATTTTTTTACTGTTGCCTTTGTTACATTTGTGTTGTATTTGTGCTGGAAAAAAAATATTATCAGCACAAATACAATATATGTTGTATTTGTGCTGATAACAAAGACAACAGGGGTTGTGACTTTAAATATATATTATATATATTTATATATATATAAAATCAGCTTATGTCACCGTTGGTTTTCTTGCATCAGATTTCACGGTCCAAATTTACAGTCCACTAGGTGTCACCCTCTCCTCACTGACATTGTTAATATCCACGATTCCAGCAAAAAGGTGGAGAAAAGGTCTATTGTTTTTGACACTGTTCCAGGTTCTGAGGCAAATAAATATCAAGTACTTATAAGTTCAACTATTCTTTGGGAAAAACAAAACAGCAGAAGGAAGAGCGAGAAGAAAAAACAACTCAACTACCAAGCCGACTGTTAGAAAATCTGAGCTTTCCAAATCTTCTCGGCAGATATTATTTTCTACTCCTGTTGTCCATGCCGGGTTTTCATTCTGACTGTGGCCAATTCCTTCAGCTTATTTGGGCTGTCCCTTCCAACTCAGCATCTCTGCTTCACTTCTTTTTGGCAAAATTGAACTGCAAAAACAGTCTCCTTCCCAGCGCCTCCTTCTTTCCAGCTCACCCGCTCTGCCAATTTCGCGTTGTCCTCCTCTTTGGATTGTCAGCAATAGTAACAAATATCCCGATTTCAACTGCTTTCTCTCTCTGCTTCCTTCTTATGCGGTCGCCACTGCTCCGGTCCTAACCAAATGGCAGGATATTTCCTTGTCCATTTAGAGGGTTTCTCCTATCCGCTGGGGGATTTGCCTTATCACCCCAGTGTCTACAGATTATTCCCCTTAATCTGCTGGCCCCTTCAGGATCAGCAGCGCTCAAAAATGAGCCCAAATGAAGAAGTTAGAGTTAGAGGTTAGGAGAGCTCCCTTTCCTCCACTCTAAGCACGATGACGTCACCACAGGAAAAAGCTTTTAGTTTTAAATCAGTAAACTGTATACAATAAATGTACACTGTATGAAAGGGGTGTAGTATCCTCCCTCAGTGTGACTACAGGGTCCCACATCAAAACTGTAGATCACATCATGACTGGCTATAAAGTGACGGCATATACTGGTCCTGTTTGATTTCTTTCAAATAAATAATGCTGTACTTCAGTGATTAAATGGCCTAGACCAGGGGTGTCAAACTCACATTATTACGGCATTGTCACATATTACTTTTTTCCTTCGCCAAACTGGACCAATGAAACTCTGGCCTGCGGGCCACAAATTTGACAGGCCTGGCCTAGACATTGGTATCTGAATATAGATCTTTTTAACATTCATTTTTACTATGTTTTTAATTTAGGTGAAATGTTAATATATACTATAAGTTCATGTATATTATGCCGTACGATAAATAAATGTGTAGAAATTAACCCTTGGTGTCCACTAAAATCTACACCTCTATTTGAGAAAATAATCAGGCAGTCAGAACATTTTGCAGAATAGATATTTTGTTCACTTTATTATTTTATTTAAATAATTCTCTCCTGTTACATAATATAAACACAATTCTAACATTGGCAATTGTCATTTGCATTTTCTTAGAAATGGTTTGCGTATCTTCAAATTAAAATAATATATTAAAACAAGACAAAGGCTACAGCTTTAAGGCAGATTAAACAATTCAACGCTATCTTCACCGTTGCTCTTCTTGGTCACATTTGCATGCAGGCTGTACACAGAAATGTATAGCACCAACGCAAGGAAATTTAAGGTCCCAAAAACAAATCTTGCTAAAACAGAGCTGCCCTGTTGTGGCTCAAGTTTCCTTATACAGCAGAATAATCTACTGGTGTTTCACTATTACGTTTTTGCTAAACAGCTAAAAAAGGACAGAATTAAAAAAGAGAAACACTGAACATCATCTAGCTGAGTGCTTTTTTCTGTAAAGTCCTACTAAAAAGTCCTACTAAATGGAATTTCATTAAAAACATTTATTTTCTCTTGATCCATGGATCTGGAAGCTCAAACTGGATTTAGTTAACTGTTCTAAGTTGATATTCCAGATAGAGGAAGCTCAACACACGGAGACAGGAGGTAGCTAAATGGGTATAATTTTCATCTGCTATTAAATTAAGAGGTCATAAGCCCAACGATAAAAATCAGGATTTATAAACAGTCAAGTTGGGCTAAATTTCACTCACTTCATAGTAAGCTGTTTTGCCCAGATGTTAAGGCTTTCTAACACAGTTACAGCTATTTATTTTGCCTCTGTCACTACAGATGCTTGCTACATCATTATGCAAACATGACAAATTCATTTCATTTAATTAAACATCTGAGTTTCACTCAAGTGCACTAAACATATTCAAGACTGCTCTGGAAGCCACTAAAAACAGTCTATTTACCACTATACTGAAGCTTCAACAGTTGTCTTGTTTAAAATAAAAGGAAGACCAGTCATCTGAATTTTGTGTGAGAGATTGTGTACCTGGGTGTGTTTCTCAAAGCTGACTGGTTTAACGTATCTGTCCAAATAAATTATGAATTTAACAGGTATTTCCAAGAGTCTGAAATTTCATTTTATACACTCAGAAAATGTTGGACAGTTTCTGTAAATGCATTAAAATGCACTATGAATGTATCAAAATGAATTTCAAAAATGGCCATCATCATCTTCATAACTACCATCATCATCATCATCATCATCATCATCATCATTTCTGTTTAGAATAATGTAAATAAAGGCTCATAAAATACTGTAGAAAATAAGGAAGATGGCTTTGATGGAGAAACCATTACTTAAGAAAAGGGATTGATGCAATTTTTTTAAGTCCAGAACAAGAAGATAACATTCAAAAGTGGCTCAGGCAGATGCCTCCCTAATTCACTGAAGTAAAGAAGGAAGAGGAGGTACAGCATAATCAGATACACAAGATTCTGTTATTACAGCCAATCTCAATAAAAGTAGTCTTCCTGGGGAGCTGATTTCCAAGTCTGGTTTATGTAGTGGGGTTGACCAATATCCAGTTCAGTTTGATTAGCAAATTGTTCACTGGGAATCATTAACAAATTCTGGAGCCACAGAACTTTTAATGGTTGTTTCCCTTATATCTTATGTCACATAAAAGAGAGAGATTCTCCAAATTCCTGAGTCTCATTGTGTTAAATTGTGGTTGCCAAAAGAAAATTCCTCTAAAATAGACTGCATTCAGCTGTATGTATTCCGGGTTCTGATTGCTCAAGAATGTCCACTTCAGTGTTTCAATGCTTTTCTTTTCTTTGATTTTCCTGCTCTTTTGTAAAAAAAATCACTGCATTTCTGGACCTTAATGTTCCTCTTTTTTTAAAAGATCTTCATTTCAAAAACACTTGCTAACCTTTATCTTTTAAAGTTGATACATAACACTTTTTAGTTTTTGTTTTTGTTTTGTTTTGTTCATACTGGCCGAAGAGTACATTTTAATATTTAATTTGGGCAGAACTCCCTCATTTTGGCCTGCAGACCATCGCAAGTCTTCTTAGCATCTCCTAGAAGCATGGCAGTGTTGGGCTTGTAAAAGATGGGGTTGTCCACTGCTGCATATCCAACACCCAGAGATCGCTTCATAACAATCACCTGAAACAAGAACTTGTCTGTTATATTTACAGCATCTTTACAGGCACTGTAAAGTTTACACTCATATAATCTACATTAGGAAAGAGATAAATGAATATGTCAGGTTTGTAGAAGTCTGTTATTTGTTTATTAAATTTGTATGCCGTCCATTTCACTAACTAATCTGACTCTGGGGTGTCTTACAATGCCATAAAAACATAAATATTAAAAATATTAAAATTAACAACAATTAAGCAAAGGCTAAAAAACCAAGAGGACAAAATGTTGCAGGGGTGGGCTTTTATCCTTCTATCACTTCACCAACCATCTCCAGTGTAGTATGCACCAATGGTGTGTTCAGGATTCCGTTGCAACCAGTACGGTTGGAATGGCCCCGGCGTCACCCACTTGCACACCCGTGCATACGTTGTAGCTGGAAACTACGCTTCCGCAAGGCTCTGCTATGCTCCAGCTGCTCGGCGGAGTGTCGTGCAGGCACTGTACACGCCATACACGTACACAGATGAGCCAACAGCTTCAAAAGACAGTAAGGAACTAGGGCGGGTGGGTGGGCCCTCCGGAGCACCGTAACGGAACGGTACCCGTATACCGGGTACCGGTACACCCATACCAGTACTGTACTGCCTGCAACCCACCACTGGTATGTACCCATGAGAGCCCCAGGCCAACTGGCAAAGTCAGGTTTTAAGGCCTTTCCAAAAGGCAGAAGGGTTTAGAAAATAGGTGGGGGGAGGGGTGCTAATGGCACTGCCTCCAGCAGATAATTTTCAAATAATTGTGTTCTTTTCCTTATCATCTTAGGTACTCATCTACACTTATTAGCATTTTTTAGTTAAGCTGTTCAAAGAAAAGAAGAAGAGCTGTGGGATATTAGCAGATTTCTAAATATGTAAATGACTTTAAAGAAATCAATAAGGCACGGGATTTCTGTTAAGTCCTTGGGACTACGGCACTGCCCAAAGACATTGCCGGCTGCCGGCTGCTCCTCGGTGGCTAAGACACAAGCAGCCAGACATCGGGAGAATGCAGCCTTTCTATTGGCCCAGCCGTCTGACAACTCCTATATAAAGAGCTGTCAGATGGCAAATGTTGTTGTTGCCATTTCAAGAGTTGACTTGCACTTGCCTTGTTAACTTGTTAGAATAAAAATTGTTTGTTACTGTTCAACCTGCCTCGTCTCAGTACCTGCCTGCCTATGTCTGCATACAGAACAATTTCTATTACAATATTTTGTCACTCACCTGCTTTGCCTTCCAAACTTCAAGAACAGGCATTCCAGCAATGATAGAATTTGGATCTTCTTGGGCAGCAGAATTAACTGTGTCATTAGCTCCAATGACAAGGACCAGATCCGTTTCTACAATAAAAATACAAGGAAAAAACACATATTAATTAATGACTAGAACTCCAGTTATTATTAGTAACAAATTTTGGGTTAGATCTCTCTTAAACTGAAATCTTCACCCCACTAAGAACTATAAGTTGGCAAGTTTTATTGGCACACCCTAAAACTTGTTGTTTCTTCAAGTTGCAAAACTTTGATATAAAGAATAGCTGTTTTAGTAGTGAGTACTACCTTCAAACTACTATTATTTAGGTTAGTTGTTGGGGTGTACAAGAGCAAACTTTCTTGATCATTGCTCCCAATGCAATTTTCTGCTAAGGGAGCTACACTAGTTTCAACACCACTATTTGTCAAAGGTTGGAGAACTAAGTTAGGCAGAATTTAAGTTCTTAAGAGGTCTTGCTTGTTTAAAAATGTTCTGATTAATGAGTGTTGCTTATTTGTCTTTTATGTTTGTATTGTTATTAGGTTGTAATCTTAATTGACTTTGGCATATTCCCCAAAACTAAGCAGTTTAGATATGGCTTGTATTTGGATGGGAAGTTGTCAGGAAATCTCAACATCATGTTAGATTTAAACACACAAAAATCCAGAAAAAGGCAAAGGAAAATTTGTTTGCAGTGTTCCTAAGAAGACATCATAGACGTATTTATTGATTAAGTCAACAGAATTCAAATTTGACTGTAGCAGGTTTACACTCCTAACATCAGTTCCAAGTAAAACTGCCTCTTGCAATTGACTCATGGTGATTTTCAAGCAGCACTCCAGAAGTTTTGAGATTGGATTCAAGGTCCCTATTAGTATACATACATCCTTCCCAAGACCTGGGATAGGCAGATAGCAATAGCACTTAGACTTATATACTGCTCCACAGTGCTTTACAGACCTCTCTATGTGGTTTATAGCATCAGCATATTGCCCCCAACAATCTGGGTCCTCATTTTACCAACCTCGGAAGGATGGAAGGCTTAGTCAACCATGAGCTGGTGAAAATCAAACTGCTGGCAGTCGGCAGAGTTAGCCTGCAATACTGCATTCTAACCACTACACACCATCACGGTTCTTAAAGATGTTGTTTAATGGTGCTAAAAGTAGCATCTCAGGATGTAAGCTGTTGCAAGTAAAGTGTCTTTTGGAATTATTATTATTACTTCTTATAATAATGCACTTACTAGTTAGTGTATACTAACTAGTATAATATTCGACTACTTTTTAGAAAAAATCAAATCATTTAGAGCAACAAAGTTATCATCTTTCTCTCACCTGGAAAATCTTCATTAATTTCATCCATTTCTAGAACAATGTCATATGGTACACCAGCTTCTGCAAGCAGTACATTCAGTTGTCCAGGCATACGACCTGCCACAGGATGAATGCCAAACCTAAGATGGTGAAAGAATTGGTGTACTCATTTACTGGATATGTAAAAGACATCATACGTGTGTTAACCATTTTGTTAATCATTAGCACAGCAAATTTTCCCAGTATAAATTCACAGTTTATAGAGATGAGAAAATTATTTATTCAATGTCACATCCAAGTAGAGTTCAATAGTTCAATATAGTTACCAAAGATGTAATTGATCATACTCCCTCTCCCTCCCTCTCTCTCATTTGGCCTTTGAATGGTATACAGAAGGGCATAATCCAAAAACTGTGCAAGATTACAGCAAGTATTAAATCTGATGAAGCTTAAATTCGATTAATAGAAACAAGTAATATTATTCTTAATGAAATTAGTATACCTTTTCCTGTTGTGTAAAGAATTATATTTTAAAGAAAGCTTTTGAAGGAGTTCAGAGAAACATATGCCTAAAGCTTTGGATTTTTGTGTAGCCTTTGGGGCTATAGATTATATCTCTTTTGGTTAGCGGAATATCATATTAGAATAAATAAACATTGGCATCGAGAATGAGTCACTTGAGAAAAGGGGATTTGCTTTTTAGTGCGAGTATGAAGCTTCCAGGTTGTTTCAAATATAGGCAGTTTTTGTCTTACAAGTGTTCATTCAGCGACTGTTTGAAATTATAATGAGGCAGAACAAAGGGACTTATGACATGTACCTTAAGTTATGGCAGCTGGTCACATGGTCACATTAACAAAATTTGAGCATTTGGCAATCAGCCTGGCCTTACAAGGATGCTGCAGCCAGCTTCTCCCACTTATCTTCCCAAATACCCCATCCCTTTGGGTCTCTTGGGCCTACCACCTCACCCAACCGAGTCCCTATAGGCCTTGGGGTTGCTTCCTATTCCACAGGATGTCATTCCCTCCTCCATGCCCCCATTACATCTCGCTTCATTTACCTTTTCTGAAAATCGTATTTGGGAAAAAGAAGCTGCCGATCTGCCAAGCTTTCCTATATACAGAGGCTGCATGCTGCCCTTCTGGAAGCGGTTGCCATTTTGAAAGTAGCTTTGATTCTCGCAATCTGTGAATTGCAGCTGCTCCCAAAAATGATGCTCACTTCCAGGACGGCACCCTATGGCCTCCGTATAAGAAGACCACATGTTAAATTGGTCATTTCTTGTTCCAGAAGGCGATCTTTGGAAAAGATTAGTGGATCAAGGAAGGAGTTGTGCGATCCAGTGAGTCAGGAAGGAAATCCAAGGTCTGCAGGGACACAGCCAGGTGAGAGGTAGACCCAAGGGTGTGGGCTTCAGTGGGACAGGAAGTGAAGCATGGGGTGCCTCACAGGTTGGGGGAGCGGGGAGAGGTGCTGCAGTATGGCCAGGTCCTTTGCCAGGCCTCCCAAGGCCTACCCCCATCTTCTGAGGCCCCCATGCTCTGCTTAATGACCACAAGGGAGAAAGCAGAGATTATGGTCCTTAAGCAAGTTGATCATATGGATGTCTCACTTAATGACCACCAGAATTTACAACCATAATGGGCAGACTGCATTATAGTCACAGACTGAGCCCTACCTCTGTGAGTATTTTCTGTTTTCTAATTGTTCATGACCTTGTTAAACGAATGCCTTATTTATTATGTTATGTTTCCAATTGAGATCCTTTTTCAGTTGCCTTACGGATCAAAATGTACGGATGCCACAACTATCTTCATAAGCACTTAAAACTTTGAATGAAGTAAAATAGCCACTAAGGATGATGGACATTTTGCTTACCCAAAATACCCAAAATCCATTTGAAAACTGCACAGAGACCATGAGAGAGAGAAAGGCCGAGGTGGGGGGGAGAGGAAATATCTGCTATCATTCTACCGAAGACCAGATGTAGAATCAGATATACAACAGCGGAACAAATAGGGCAAAATATTAAGGAGCTTAAAGTTTCAGCCAGCCACTAAGTAACTCAAGCCATGTGAAACAATTCTGATTCTTTCCAGAAAACAGTGAAGTGCAAGAGTTTTCAGAATTTCTGCACTGAACTATATTAGAATTCAGGCAACTAATAACATTATATATTTAAACAGTTTTTAATTATGGCGCATATTTGGATTTTATACACTATTAGCGATTCTGAAAGCAACATACTCTTTCTTGAAATCCTGCCAAATATTTTGAAAGAATATACACATCTGCAAATTGAGAGCTATCAAGCTTTCAAAAGCAACTGCATTTTTTTTTCCAGGGCACAGGAGTTTTTGTTTACTTGAACTGTTGAAGTTCAGCCAAGAGAAACCCAGTGAGTCCAATAAAGATGTTCCTGAACAATAGGTCAATGGCAAGCTTCTAAATCGGGCTTCCACACTAGTCTTGAGAAACAAGGAGATTGTCAGTATCTTCTGTAACAGTGTCATCTATAATAGATTATATTTCATTCAGATTTGCCTCTATTATCAAGGACCGGATCAAGTCTTTAAAAGTTTCAGCTTTTAATTGTGCCATCAAGGTGGTGTCAACTCTTAGTAGCCATAAACATAGATCTCCAAATTGATTTGTCCCCAATCCCACTCTTCAGGTCTTTCAACATTGCACCAATGACCACTGTAATCAAGTCTATCCACCTTGCCGCTATCATTCTTTTATCTTTCTTAGCATGAAAGATTTCTCAAGAGAGCTAGACTTTTCAACTCTTTACATAATGTGCCCAAAGTAGGATTATTTCAGCTCAATTATTTGTGCCTCAAGTGTTAACAATGATTTGTTCAATGATCCATTTGTTTCTTTTCTTAGCTATATTATTATTGTTCTCAGGAGTCTTCCCAAAATCAAAAAGGGTCAATATTGTTTCTTCAAAGTTCTACTTCTACTTATGAAGACTACCGCTACTGCCTTCACAATTCTGTTCTCTGCACTGTAGATTACAAATACGCAACTCTTATATTTCCCTTTAAAGCAAGGGTGGAAAAACTGAAGTTACATCATCATATGTGACCCCTTGAACATCCTTTTTTTTTGCCAGTCCTTTCTAACCACGTATGCCAAACTTTGGCAGCAAGATTTCCCAACAAACTAAGGCCTGAAACAGGTGTTACAACATTTGATCAATCATTTCCAACAAAAGCTCAAATAATTTTAAACAAGCCTTTTAAAATTGTCCTCCAGGAGACTGCCCATCCATTCTTTACAATGCCTTGACTTCGAAGTCATGTTTTCCAGAGAAGCCTTGCATGGATAGTATGTTCTTAGGGTTTTTTTTTAATAGACATTGTATTCCTGATAAAGCATAAAAAGAGTGTTTCCAGGAAAGCTGGCAAGAGAGTTCAAACACAGAATGGAAAGAGAAAGTGCATTCTGGGATGATCAGGAGTGTGACAGTATATGATGCAACGAACATATAAAACTCTTCATAAAGCTCAAAAATGTTATGGGGAAAAAAACCTAGACATCAAGCAGATGTAGCTTACTAGCATCACTTGTGTCTCCAGAAATTTGGCAAAAGCTACAACAGTTATTTGCACATGGATTATTAATGAAATTATAGCAAACAAGTTCTGGGATAAGTTAGACACATGAGCTTGCATTGTGCCAATAATCACTGCGTATTTTTTCCAGCTTTATGTAATAATGAATCTGGCTGCATGCCAACAGGATAAACTTGTGCACACAAACTGGGCTTTCCTTCTATTCAGTATAGAGGAAAGTCCACTATGCCAGCTAGATGTTATCAAGAACAATAGCCACTTCCAGTGATAAGGAAGCCACAGCAAAACTCATTCTGATCAGCAATATGGTCAGGTTTCGGGGGGGGGGGGGGATTGGCTGTAACTAAACAGTCACAAGGAGTCAAGTAAGCTTGGTTGAAATAAATATTTCCCAACCATCCCCAAGCATGGCTGGCTGGGGAATTCTGGGAGTTGAAGTCCACACATCTTCAAGTGACAAAGATTCTTAAACAATAGTTAAACTAATGTCCAAAATAGAGGTTCTGCTTATTTTAAACTATGGTTTAGTGAAACTAGCAAAGATTAATCACAGTTACTAAAACTGCTATTATTTTAAGTAAGTGAATCCTCTGAATTTTACAGTAATGCTAAGGTTGGAAAGGATGATAAATCCACAGACTCAAAATCTTATTCCCTTAATGCTAAACTATGGTTTATCATTACATCCAAAACAGGCCAGTGTTACTTCTCCAATTTCATGGAATTGGGAAATACAAGTTAGCCTATTATTATTATTATACAATTGTATCACAGCGGCCAGTTGTTTCGCCGGATTTGGCATTGGTTACTAGTCGGGCCCCACCCAGGGGCCTAGGACGTCGTAATGTATTTTCGTAATATACGTGCAGATCCAAGCAGTGCGGCTTTTTGCATTTGACTGATGGTGATTTTGTCAATTTTTAACTGTTTTAAATGTAATTCCAATGCTTTTGGAATAGCACCTAGTGTGCCAATTACCACTGGAATTACCACTGCTGGTTTGTGCCATAGTCGTTGAATTTCAATTTTTAAGTCCTGGTATTTTGTGATTTTTTCATGTTCCTTCTCAGCGACCCTGCTATCACCTGGTATTGCGATGTCTATGATTGTGACCTTATTTTTCTCAACCAGTGTGATGTCTGGTGTATTATGCGCCAGTATTTTGCCTGTTTGTATGCGAAAATCCCACAAGATCTTGACCATCTGATTTTCGGTGACTTTTTCAGGCTGATGTTCCCACCAGTTTGTTGCTGTTTTAATATTATAATTTTTGCACAAATTCCAATGGATCATTTGTGCTACTGAATTGTGCCGCAACTTATAATCAGTCTGTGCGATTTTCTTACAGCAGCTGAGTATGTGATCAACAGTTTCATCAGCTTCTTTGCAAAGTCTGCATTTGGCATCATCAGAGGATTTTTCGACTTTGGCCTTAATGGCATTTGTGCGGATAGCTTGTTCTTGCGCAGCCAGGATTAGTGACTCTGTTTCTTTCTTTAATGTACCTGTTGTTGTTGTTGTTGTTGTTATTATTGTTGTTGTTATTGTTGTTGTTATTATTATTATTATTATTATTATTATTATTATTATTATCAGCAGCAGCAGCAGCAGCAGCAACTATAAGTTAGCCACAAATAACTTTCTTAGACCGATAGAAAACTACAGAAAAAGCACCGTCAGTATAAGAGCATTGAAGCTTGCCAGTAATTTTGTGCTGAGACAACATTTGTAGTACACACGCTGACCTCCTGATGTACTGATATTGAAAAGATACTGAGCAAGCAGTATGAATTAAAAAAGGCTTGCAGTTCATACACAATGTCACAATGTATTGAATCTAAAAAAATACAGTGAAAGAAGCGAACAGCATAATTACATGATCGGCATTTTAAAATAATTCCAAAGTGCTATTGTGTAAGAGCGTATGTCTGCATGGTTTTTTTTCCTATTTTCAAATTAAAATATATAGATCATTACTATCAGATTTTAGAACATCTCAATTTAAATAGCAGTCAGAGCATAGACAAAAAGGAAATTACGCAGCCATATATTGAAATTTAGCAAACTTGAGTATGTCCTATGCTCAAGGGGGATTACAATATAATTCTGAAAAAAACAAGCATACAGTTGTGGTCATAGCCTCCAGGTCACTCTTGGCTGATAAAGAAGAGAGGAGGGACAGAGCATTACCCCAATAAATGTAGTTTTACAAGTCCTTGAATGAACATATAGCAATAGAAATTTACAGTGCCTTGCTTGCAGATGTTTGTGAAAGCATAAAAACATAAGTCCTGCAATGAATTATAAAACACAAAAGTATATGTAAGGATGCAAAAATCCTTTCTCAACCTATGAGAAAGACAGAAATGGTATTAAGCTTTACTTTAGCTCTCAAACACAATAAAAACATTATTTACAGTTGCCTGTGTTTATCTTTTATTAAGTGGGGATATATTTATAGTTAATAACTCAGGGGGGAAATTCATTTTCTGTATTACTGGTTTATGTATTCTCAAACTGTTACATGAAATCTAACATTTTAGATTTTATTTAATATGGTGTATTACTGAAATAGCTCAAAATAACATTTTATAAAGAACATCCTATTGTTTTTAACAAATCAAAAGAGCATTAGTGCAGTTGAAGTAACGGCAGGGAAACCTGATTTCATGACCAATTTCTATACACTTATTAGGGTGGTAGGGGAAGGAGGAAGCAAAAACATTCTTTTACCAGGAATCAACACCTAGATAATCAGAGATTAACATGAAGAATAAAGCTAGACCAACAATAGAGTAGAGTAGAGTAGGGTAGGGTAGGGTAGGGTAGAATAGAATAGAATAGAATAAAAGAGTTGGAAGGGACCTTGGAGGTCTTCTAGTCCAACCCCCTGCTCAGGCAGGAAACCCTTCACCACTTCAGACAAATGTAAACACTTCAGACAAAAGTAGTAAGTTCCAATCAAGGTTTTAACTCAGACAATGTTCATTACATTACATTAACAATGAACAACAGCCTAATCAAGAAACCACCAAGAACATCCCCTCAACACTGACAAAGGCTAAGCCACTAAAGGTAGTCCTTGATTTACAACCACAATGGAACCCAGAATTTCTGTGGCTAGCTGTGGCTAGAGATAGTTGTTATGTGAGTTTTGCCCCATTTTACAGCCTGTCTTGCCAGTTGTTAAGTGAATCACTGCAGTTGTTAAACAGAAGTTGTAAAGGGATTCTGGCTTTGCCATTGACTTTGCTTGTCAGAATGCTACATCATTCCAAGACATTGCAATCATCGTAAATATGAACCAGTTGCTAGATTTTAATCACATGTCCATGGGGATGCTGCAATAGTCATAAAGGTGAAAATGGTTATAAATCACTTTTTCAGTGCCATTGTAACATCAAATGGCCACTAAATGGCTGTAAACTAAAGGCTGCCTGTATATAAACCGAGCAAACCCCTCTCCCTCCTAGCACTGATGTTACTTAATCGTGTAATGAAACAAAGAAAACAAGCTCAGAGGACCCACTACCCACCCAAGTTTATGCTCCACTTATGGTCTCCTTGATTTGAAAGCCCAGACTGAAATGATTCATCCAGCAGATTGTTAGCTTTTGGAGTTTATAAGCAACTAGTTGATAACCCAACGTTGCCCAGGTATTTATTTATAGGGGGACCAAACATAATTTCCTACATTCACCTGAAAGTTACTCATCTGAGACTTAAGGAAAAATCATATTTTTAGAGGAACATATTGCATCTGCTTACAAAGCACCTATTATTTGAAGTAAGACAGTAGGAACTGAGAGAAAGTGAGAGAAGTAGAAGGAAAAATGTGTGTGTGTGTGTGTGTGTATGAGAGAGAGAGAGAGAGAGAGAGAGAGAGAGAGAGAGAGAGAGAGAGAGAGAGAGAGAGAGAGAGAGAGAGAGAAAGAAATAGAAGGAAAAGCGTGTGTGTGTGAGTGAGTGAGTGAGTGAGATTTTTGACTGAGTTTATTAACACATCAAAAGATTGAATCTGCTATGAAGGAGAACTTTGTGGTAAATGGTGAGGTTAGGAAATATTTTAATAAATTCAGACAGCCTATACCTCTATACCTCTACCCTGGGTCCTTCTGAATCAGAAAAATCTGGCACAAGTACTAATACAACACAACTGTAACCCATTCAGAACATGTTATGGCTGTGGAGAAGATTTGCCAAAAAAGCAGTGCCTTGCCATCAGGAGACCTCCTCAGATGGTGTGAAAGAAACCTCTTTCTTACCAGTACACAGATATTATGTTCGGATGACAACTGTGTGTCCAGGATGACATTTTATCTGTCACAAATATGTAAATATGTCATTACATCTGGATGCAAAGTGGGCCAGAGACCTGGGGCTCCATGGGCCTACAGGAAGGAGAGGGTGAACAGCTGCACTCAATAAACACCATGATGAAAGACCCAACTTACCACAAACAGAAAATACAGATTTCTTTCATTAAAGCCCTCTAGGTAATGGCTGTGGCAAACGCTTGCCAAAACGGGCTTTAAGATCTAATGCAGTTACATCAAAAAGTTCCAGTCTCTCCTGCACACAAAGCGGTGATATACAAAAGCTGAGGCTTTTATGCTTTCTGTCACTGAGTAAAAATAAAATCAAAGAGAAAAACTAGCCCACACAGGAGCCAAGAAGAAAAAAAAGTTAAAAAAAAGAAAAGATTAAGGGAGGGACAAGGAAAAGGGCAGTCAAACTCTGTTTAGCTGGTGGGTTAATTCCTGCTATAAGAAGCAAAGTGATGGTTTCTTAGATCCAACCACAAGTATATTCACACTAGAATTTAACTGATAGAATTATCTTCGAGTAGCTCACACAATAGCAGCATTCATATTTTCAGTAGCAGAAAACTCAATTCGCGTGTTGAAAGACCTAAGACCAGTTCAAAGACTCAGCGTGTTAAATAGGAAATATGAACAGATCTGGCATTTCAAGCCAGTAGGCCTGTTCACATGAAAGGAAGAAATATGTCCTTAGATGCTCCCATTCGAATGGGGTACATAACAAACTTTCCCCCAACCTGGTGTTCTCCAGATGTGCTGAGTGGGAGGTAAGAAGAACGTTGGAGAAAAGTAGTTCAAAAGATCCAATATTGGCTTTAAAGTGGGTAAAAGGAAGGTGGAGTACAACAGGCAAAGAAACTCTGTTCTGAATGAAGTGTAAAACTGATCACAAAACAACCGTTTGCAGTTAATTAGAGCCTATTGCTGCTACTCCTTTTCAGGCAAGGATAGGCAAGGTGTGGCAGCAGAACATACTGAACAAGACACGCAACAGATCATTTCATACTTCAACTGCATCTCCCACTGGTATTACCTTACTAGCAGATAACCCCGGAGTTGCCCGGGTATTTATTTATAGGGGGGAAATGTCCGGACCACAAGTAATTTCTAATGTTGAATTTTCCCCCTTACCAGAGGGAGCTCCCTTGTGGAGTATTCAGTTACCATGGCAACTCCACTGCGCTGCATAGTAGAAGCCATTTTAGGGCAGTACAGTAGAAACTATTTTAATGCACAACAGGCTGTATCTTAACAGAATACAAACCCCGAGTGGTTTTAGGAGTGTCTTACCCCCACAATATTTTTTTACAGAGAGTAAGTCATCTGTGTACCAAGTTTGGTTGAAATTGTTCGAGGTGTTTCAGAGTTATGCTGAAACACACACACACACACAGCCATTTTTAATATATAGAGTAATTTACTGAGCATTATCTGTGCATTATAAAAAAAATCTGCTTCTTGCTCCATGCCTTTTCAAACCTTAACACAAGGAAATCAAAGAGAATGGAAGGGGATAATGTAAAAATGGTATGTTCTTAATTCAGTTTTGTATTCTTAGAACAGAGTGTGAAGGAGTCTACAGATAGTCGTTGACTTACAATCATTTGTTTAATGACCATTAAAAGATGTTACAATGGCACTGAAAAAAGTTACTCATGACTGTTTTTTACATCTATGAGTGTTACAGCATTCTTGGCTGTGTGATCAAAATTCAGATGGTTGGAAATTGGTTCATATTTATGATGGTTGCAGTGTCCTGGAGTCATGTGATCATCTTTTGTGACCTTCTGACAAGCTAAGTCAATGAGGAAGCCCGATCCATTTAACAACTGTGTTACTAATTTAACATCTGCAGCAATTCACTTAACAAGAAAGATCATAAAATGGGGCAAAACTCACTTAACAACTGTGTCACTTGGAAACAGATTTTTTTTCTGGCTTAAATGCCGAGGACTATCTGTATTAGAATTTTTGGTCACATTGGTTACCTTGGACAATTTATGGTAAAAGATGAGGTTAATAAACAAAATACATGAATTAATTAAAGAAAGTGGCTTTTACCAGCTTTTAGGAAACTTTTTTTCTGATTTTTTACTGGAAGTAAGCAAGCCACCTTGAAAGATATCAGCATTTAAAAGATGCCAGCATTAGAACAGCTCTCAAATAGATTATATACATTTTACATTTATCAGGAATCAAAAATAAGAAAGAGAGACATTCTGCCAAAACAGTGAACCCTTAAAACACACAAATGCATTATAAAAACCATCCTCCACTGACCTGACTTTCTTGCCTCCTTCCCTCAGCATCTTCACTAAATCAGCGATTGGATACTGAGCCTTTGCTGCACACAGGCCATATCCTGCAGAAATGAGGAAAAGGTCCAAGATAAATGATGTATTTGAATAAAGCTCTGATTCTTCCAGATTTTCAATCCTTTATGTTCTGACTATAAAGATTCAATATGCAAGAAATGATTAGTGCATATTCTTAGTTAAGCACCTCCAGGTGAGTACCCTTATACAATGGTTCGCAATACTTCCAGCTCCACGTAGCAGCAGTGGCAGCAGTTAGGGGGAAGGGGGTGGTTATGTGTGTGTGCGCGCGCACACACACACACACACACACACACAGAGCTTACACAAATGGAGCTTCACATGCTCATCTGCCATTTGCATGGTCCAGTGGGCCACAGCCTGGTACCAGACAATGGACGGGAGATTGGAAACCTCTGTCCTAATGTGGTTTTGTTTTCTATGCAATTTCCTGCAATTTGACAGATCGAATCTCACCAGGCTCAAGGCTGCCATCCTTCCGAGATGGGTAAAATGAGGATCCAGATTGTTGGGGGCAGTATGCTGACTCTGTAAATCGCTTAGAGGGGGCTGTAAAAGCACTGTGAAGCGGTATATAAGTCTTATTGCTATTGCAATACAGCATGGTCCAGATCTAGTATTGTCTTGTGAAACCCAGGAAATATGTTTTCTCTATACGTGCCTGCTGAAATTATATCTCCCTAAGAACCCACATCATTCCCATCCTGATAGCTTTCAAGAATCTATTAAAATCATGGTGATTCTCCCAGGTTTGGGGGCAAAGTGAAGGTTGAACCCTGCTTGATAGATTGGGGGGGGGTATATATTGCTTTAGGAGATTTCATGATCTCTTTTTCTCTTTCATCAATTCATATTTCTCAGAGTCAGTGGGAGTCAAGTGGCCTAAAATTTCTAAATGAAATAAATCTCATGGCCAATTTTCCCATGGCATAATGGTTTAAATCTACTCTCACTCATAAGAGATCAGTGGATGATTTTGGGGGCCACAATCAATCAATCAATACCCCATGAAGTTATTTTCGGCAAATAATTTTTACTTTTATATTGTTTACTCTTAGGATATAACCTGGCTATAACTTGAAGTATTATATTCAGTCAACTTACCACAAAGTACTTTTTTAGGAAATAGTTCTATGAACACACAATTGTTGCTACATAGAATGCAATTATCAGAAGCAATGCCAAAACTAAGGTAGGAGAAAATCAAGATAAGGACTTTGGGTTATATAATTCCAAACATATAATTTATATTGCACACTAGGAGTCAAGCAGCATACAGGTTTAAGTTATTATTATGGTTCGTTATTATTGTGGTTTGTTGCAGTGTCAGCTAGATATTTGAATTGTATTTGGTATTTTTACTCACCCTCTGAGTCTTTCCTGAGAATGTGGGATAGGCTGTTATTCTTTAGAATAGAATATCAGAGTTGGAAGGGACCTTGGAGGTCTTCTAGTCCAACCCCCTGCTTAAGCAGGAAACCCTACACCACTTCAGACAAATGATTATCCAATCTCTTTTTAAAAACCTCCAGGGTTGGAGCATTCCCAACCTCTGGAGGCAAATTATTCCACTGATTAATTAATCCTAAATTGCATCTCTCCTTGATTAGTTTCCACCCATTGCTTCTTGTCATATCCTCAAGTGCTTTGGAGAAATCATTTACAATCATCATTCTTTGATGATCATTGTAGGATAAGTTGTTCTAGGTAAAGCTGCTCTCTACATTGTTGACAAATGCATGGATCTCAATTAGTCCTTTTTGAATCAGGCAGTAGAACTGGGCATCCATTTCATTTACAATCTGGGCTACATCATTAACAAAGCCACACAAAGATGTGGCTGCATAGGTGAACCATTCCCTTTTTCATTCCTTAGACTAACTCATTTAAACTTTGCTGTGCTGTGATTCTCTAATATTGTGTTTTATTTATTAGATTAGCATGCTATAGAAGTTTCAGGTGGTATATCTGAACCCTACCATCCACATTTTCATCACAATAGCACTGGAAATAAGTTTGGGTTAGAGACAACGTATGGTGAACTTCCACTGCTGAGTGCAGCGTTAGCAATAGCAATAGCAGTTAGACTTATATACTGCTTCATAGGGCTTTCAGCCCTCTCTAAGCGGTTTACAGAGTCAGCACATTGCCCCCACAGTCTGGGTCCTCATTTCACCCACCTCGGAAGAATGGAAGGCTGAGTCAACCTTGAGCCGGTGAGATTAGAACCGCTGAACTGCAGATAACAGTCAGCTGAAGTGGCCTGCAGTACTGCACCCTAACCACTGTGCCACCTCAGCTCAACCTAAGTTCTACAGCATGCCAGAGGAGCAGGTAGAATTCAACAGTGTTGCTCAACACATAAGCCAAGGCGAAGCAATGATGAATAACCCAGTCCTCAAACATCACACACTGATGTAGTTCTCCTTTTGAGACCTGTACATTCTACATTAAAATTGGAAGGAAGGAGTCTTTTGGACTATCTTCATATACTCTTTAAAAAGAAGAAATTTGGGTTTAAGCAACTTGGGTTTAAGGGATTTTTTCCCCCTATCTCTTGGACTAATTGCCTCTTGTGTAATCCCTATGATCTTATTTTTACATGCTCTTGTATGAGATGTATGCTCCTGATAATTCTGAAGGGAGAGCAGCAACTGCTTAAAACTCACACGAATGTAGCCTATTTTTAACAAACTGAGGGCATAAAATTAATTTAATGAAAAATCCTCTTGCTGGCTTTCAAACAATTTGTACACTTGGAAATTCTCAGTTTACATTCAACAGTTACAGAATACAGGCAGCCCAATTTCACCTGGAGTGATTATGATGTTATTGGCTTCCTTTATCATATCAACTGCACCGTCCATATTCACTTCTGTATGAGTGCCAGTAATTTCCATTGGCTTCCCACCAGCTGTTGAAGTAGTACCATATCCTCCAAGAATCACATTAGCAAGAGAGCGATTCATAGCCTAAGGGAGCAAAAAGAAAGGGGGGAAAAAGCATAACTGGGTGTTTTGAATAAATTGACATTTAAAACCAAGCACAATGGACACAATTCCACAAAGCAATTATTTCAGCAAAGTGTGTTTTTTTTGGTATTGTCCTTCCCTTCATCCCACTCCAAGTTTTGATTTCCCATAATATTCCAACCTCAAGATGATGCAATTATGCAAATACCAAACACAATTCTACCTAAAGGCATTGGAAGATATCAAAGGTCTTTCTTTGGAGAAATATGAAAAAAGAAAAGAAGGCAGAACAGAGTAGAACAGATGAAAAAATTAAGAGGATTACTGAAAAAAGCATTAAGGTCAATGCAGTTACTGTTTTCATGATATAAAAATAATAAAATACAACTTTAAAAATATTTGTTTAAAAAGGAGGAGAAGAGGAAGCAGTACCATCATCAGGTAGAGATTAAATCTCCACAGTTTTAGTAGGTATTTTGTTTCTAGGAGCTCATTTATGTAGATTTATCGACATCTAGTGGCCGTGGATTGAAAGAAAAGGAAGAAAACTAAGTTAAAAGGTGAAACGTTTTAGCAACTTGTCTACCTACAAGAAATGGCCTGTGTGTGTAATTCAGAGATACCATGTTTCCAACACTGTTGGAAACAATGTGTGTCTTATCAAATATGTAATCAGAAAATGTTAGCAGGAACATAGAAAAGTGATTCTTTGGATACTCGCATGAAGGCATTAGTATTAGACAGTTAAGAAAAAAAAAGTACAGCAGCTGAGGAATAGCAATATTATAGTAACAATTTGCCAAATTTCTGATGTTATGGTTATTTAATCAAGCTGCTGCCCAGTTTAATTTTATACTCAGGAAACGGAATTTTATTAGGTAGTGACATGGAGATAAAATAAAGGTAAAGGTTCCCTTCGCACATACGTGCTAGACTCTAGGGGGCAGTGCTCAGCTCCGTTTCAAAGCCGAAGATCCAGCACTGTCAGAAGACGTCTCTGTGGTCATGTGGCCGGCATGACTAAACGCCGAAGGTGCACAGAATGCTGTTACCTTCCCATCAAAGTCCCTAATTTTCTACTTGCATTTTTACATGCTTTTGAACTGCTAGATTGGCAGAAGTGGGACAAGTAACGGGAGCTCACTCCATTATGTGGCACTAGGATTCGAACCACCAAACTGCCGTCATGGACATATATGCTATCTAATAACATTTCAATCAGATGTTTTCTAAGCAAATATAGAAATACTAGAGTGCTATGGTATTGCTTGGAGCCGTGTGATCTGATCCACTGCACAAATAGTTTACATGAGGTAAAGTCAAACTAGTCAGGGGTACTAAACTGTTGGCAATCTGCCAAATGGCCCAACAGTTCAGTCGTTTTCTGGAGGAAAAAAAATTCTTTTAGTGATCCCGTAATCCCTTGCATCTGGGTGGAGTCAGGGCAACTGAATGGAGCTGAGTGTTTACTGGCCGGATGCCCTTCCTATCGCCAATGCAGAATTCGCAGCTGATATTTGTGCCCAGAGAGAGAAATATCTGCCGCTACTGAGGATCGAACAGCCTCCTGATTGTGAGGCGAGAGCTCCACCTTTAGGCCACTGCACCACTACAAGTAGTTTTCTGGAAATGCCATCAAGAATAGACCTAATACAGCTTCTTTCTGGTTGCTACTTCTGCTTTAACACTCATTCATATTCACTCAAGATCTTGCACCACCGTCGCTTAAGCTCCTGCTCTTGTGCTTTATCGCTTGCAATCATTTCTTAAACTACTGTGTGCTTTTGGTGTCAATACGGGGCAGGGAGAACTTCTATCTCAAGCACTTAGGAGACTTCAGTATTCCATATATTTAGTCTGGATGCCCCTTTCTTCTGATGGAATGTCCACAATATGCCTGAAATATCTTCTTCTCATCTGCAGAAACATGGCCCAAACAAAGAAAGGAAACACATACAAACCCCGCCATGCAAAAAATGAAAAGCAGCAAAATAACAAGAAACAAGGTATCCTAAATCTCACTTATAATACTAAAAACACAGCCAATCACACTATTAAAGCAAACTATTTTTCCCATACTAGTCAATTGCATTTGGCTGGCTTCTCATCCCAGTCCTATTAATCCATCCTACCAGTGGTGGGTTCCAGGCAGTATAGCCTGGTATGGGCGTACCGGTGGTAGCTGGGACCAGCGGCCACACCATACCGGAACGGTGGGCCTACCTGCCCGCGTTCCTTACCGTTTTTTGAGGCAAATGGGCCAATTGTGCATGCGCGCACAGCATGTGGTGCCTGTGCGACCTCTGCTGAGCAGCTGAGTGTCACTGGGTGGTGGCGTGCGCATGCGTGCGCAGCGCACATTCCCGAGGACGCCCGGCCCCATCTCAGTGACACTCAGCTGCTCAGCAGAGGTCGCACAGGCACCACACGCTGGATCCGGAACCCACTACTGCATCCTACCATTCCCATTTTGAGCATGAATTCCTACCACCTATGCGAGGCTTTTACCCAGGGATTGCACCACTATCCTCACTATCACCTAAATCTCAAAGGAGTAAACCAGAAAGGCAAAAGCTCCTGGATTGGGGCTGAAAGGTGAAAGCAGAAACAGTATGCCCTGTCCCATACTTGGGTAGACCAGGTTGCCCTAATACACTGGTCTCACCGGAAAAACACAAAAAGGCAAAATTATTTGGTGCCCCGCTTCAAGATCAACACATCCTGGAGTTGGCCTGGAACCTACTTTTGGGTCTGGACTAAATTTCCACCCAAACTTTCAAAGGCCTGGGCAATGGGTTTTCTTTACCAAATGCAAATGATTGAATGATTTGTTGGATAATGGCAATACAATTTTTCAACTAGCAGATAGAATTTGGTGGTGAACATATATTTGTGTTTAATGCAAAACCATATAAACATTTTATGAATAAATTACAATAACAGTCTGTTAACAGAGGGCTTTGAAATTTAACTTTTGTTTAACCTGTTAACTATTTTTTCTTTCATATACGTAATGTTTGACAAAAAATGGGTTGTAAATAGATGTTCAAGCTCATACTTTTTGGGCCTACTTTGCAAAGAGAGAAGCTATTATTGTTGCAATAGTTTTGTAAGTATTCAACTAGGAGAGATAATATGTATTTTTGTCCTTTGTTTTTTTTAATTCACTTTTTTAATTTTTAGTAGCTTATTGCCGCTTATTGATGTGAGGGTTCTCTCTTCTGTAGAGATTTCCCTCTATGTAAAAAACACAAAATACTAATACTATACCAACAAACAAATACTTTTCTGCATAAGTTGCATTACAGGTGCTTTCAAGAGACTGCTTAATATTATCTTGGTTTTCTGATATGAAAGAAGCTTCCAAGGGAGATAAATAGACCTCAGTGATCAAGTGGAATTCCTAAGAACAATGGAACATTCTGGAGTTCTCTAAATGTTCTGTTTTGAAAATAGATTTTTTTTCACGTACCTAAACCATTGCTTGGTTTATGTTCATTTATATTTTGGCAAGATTTGCCTTAAAGTATTCTGTATGCTGAAGTTGAATGATAACTTTAACTGTGATCGGGATTGGAAAGTTCATTTGAAAACTTGAAATCTTGTGGAGGAGAAGCTGAAGGCAGCAAGCAAACAAATTAATCAGCTCTTCTGATTAATTGTGGCATAAATGATCTTAAAAAGCAAATAAAATATCTTTATAAGTACTTGCTCCCCATTTTCCATAGCTGAGTAAACTAGCACCCAAAGCAACATATGATAGTAACAATAAAAATGAAATATGGTGCATTAAAACAAATTAACTGGGTTCCAAAAGTTAAAACTTTTTGATACTTTCATCTGTTGAGTTGAGCTGAATTGAAGCAAGGCCCTGCCCAATTACAGCTGAGGAACAATGCAATCTTTCTCTCACAAAAGAATCTTCTTCCTCCAGATACCTGTCTTTCTCAACTTTTAAAAGCTTTAAAAACTGCCTAGAGTATTTTCATTCTATTGAATATTTTTAAAGTATCTACCAGTACTTAAGTTTCTGTACTGCACCAGTTTTCCTATTTTCCTCCTCTCCTTTTTCAAATCTTATTAAATTACCTCCTGTGAAGTTTTATTTATATGATATTGTTAGCATTGAACATTAGTCACATGGCAAGAAAAATAATTTTGTCCTCCATCTAAATTGGTTTGCGACATTCATGAACGTACCAATTTTACTCAAAAGATATGTACATGCAAAAATGAGGAGAGGGAAGAAAGGAGAAAAGGAACTGGCGGAAAATGCCCAGAAAGAGAACAAAATATACAATAAAAAGCTTTTCCCACAGGCAGAGAAAATGTAATGAAACAGATAGTGTTGGAATGGACATCTCCAAAATCTCCTTACCACACACATGATGTGAGACAGGATGGCCCCAGAAGAACCAATCAGGGCACCCACAATGGTCAGTAAATTGTTGTTAAGCAGGAATCCTTCAGCACAGAGTGCCCAGCCGGAATAGCTGTTCAAGACAGTAATAACAACAGGCATGTCGGCACCACCAATGGCGGCTGTCAAAGTAACTCCCTGTGGAAAGCGGGGTGGGAGCCAAAATTGAAATATTAATGCGGGCAGTTATCACTAATTCAAAACATTTGTAACTAGAATCCAGAGGTTACAGACATTCTTACTTTAAAACAAAACCCGTAGAATCTTTTAGATATACCAAATATAGCATCAAAATAAAACAAAATTTAGATGATTACACAGACAATGCTCTGCTTATGAACAAGTGGCATTCCAAGAGACTGTAAGTCCATGAAGTATAAAAAAAAACTTGCACAGTAAAATTATTACTTTACAGTATGCAAGGGGATCTGAAGACAGTGAAATCTGGAGAAGACAGGAAAAGATTAGGTCCCAGCACACTGCTTACATAAGTGGGGTGCCAGAAACCCTTTCCACTTCCTACTGACTTCTGGGGACTTCTAGGTTAGACATATGGACAGATTTGTTCAAAACGGAAAAAGTTTGCAACTTGGAAGTTTTAAAGTAATGTAGTATATCTCTGAGTGTATTTTTCAGAGATTTCTTGACTTATGAACTCAGTAAGACGAGAAAAACCATCATAAAGCAGTGCAGTCATTAAGCAAAACTTCGTATGACTGCAACTTGTGACCTTCCCTGTCGGTTTTCCCATTGTCTTTGCTTGTTGGAAGCCAGTTGAGAAAGTTGCAAAGTGTGGGATACTGCAACCATCCTAAATGCACAATGATTGTCAAGTGCCTGAATTACAATCACATGACCACAGGGATGCTGCAACGGTCATTAAGTGTGAGGATTGCTTGTAAGTCACTGTTTTCAGTGCTCCTGTAAATTTGTCACTAAACAAATGGTCATAAATCAAGAACTACTTGAATTCATAATTGAGTTTTTAATATGTCCATGAGGACAGCCTAAAAGAATCCCACAAAGCATTACTCAGATACCTTCTTTCTTTATAAAGAACTTACTTACCATATTTTTGGAGTATAAGACGCACCTTTTTCCCTCAAAAACGAGGCTGAAAATCTAGGTGCGTCTTATAAACTGAATACAGGATTTTTTGCCTCCCAAAACCCCGCCCCTTCACCAAAATGTTCATGCATTGTCTTTAGGAGATTTCCAGAGTGCTCCTGGGGGCTGGGGAGGGCATAAATGAGTGAAAAACGGGCCCCCAGCCCCCAGGAGCACTCTATAAGCCTCCTAAAGGCTATGCATGCCCTTTTTTGGACAAAAAATGGGCCCATTTTTGTGAAAAATAGACCATTTTTAACTCGTTTTTGCCCCCCCCCTCCAGTCCCCAGGAGCACTCTACAAGCCTCTTAAATTCATGACTTTGGGGAGAGGGGAAACAGGCCAGTTTTCACAAAAAAACGGGCCGTTTTGGGAGGTCTGCAGAGCCCAAAAACTTTTTTTTTAATTTGCCTCTTCAAAATCTTGGTGTGTCTTATACTCCGGTGCATCTTAGACTCCAAAAAATACAGTAATTTCAAAAACTCTGCATATCCTTGAAACCAGACTTAACCTCAAAAAGAAATCTCCAGATATGTTGGATTGTAATTCCTGGAATTCCTAGATTTCTAGCCAGGATTCCTGGGAATTCTGATCAAACAAGGCTAGAGAAAGCCGCTTAAGTCATAAGTTGAAATTAAAGACAATTTTTGTATGTAAATTTGCAGGTGCATCTGGAACTGGAACATTCCCAATAAATCCCCAGCTTTAATATAAAGTTTTGGATTGTCGTGTTTTTAAATTGTTTAAATCATTGTTTCCACTGTTGTTTTGCTCTTATCAGGAACAAGTTTTTCTTAATCAGTGACTGAAAATATATCCATCCCATGAATTCTAGTCTGGCCTTTTTAAAAAACAAACAATTCTTTAAAGACAACTCTCATATTCTTTCTCTATCTCTATTTAGTCCTTGTAATGCAAGCTTTCTTTTCCATAGGTTTGCTTCCCATACTATTGAGCATTTTTGCTATCTTTCTCCGAAACGATTTCTGAATTTATATCCTCATTAAAAATATGTGTTAACCCAAAAGACTTCAAAAATGCCTCCACTACATATATTATCTTGGTTGGTATTTATTTGTCCACCCAAAGCGTTTTGAAAGCCACACTGCAGCCCTCATGGCTACGATCAGCCACTCCTGCTCTTAAAGTCTCTATTTTTCCCCCCCACTTAAATTGCATCAACAGTTCGGAGACGTGAAGAGGTTCTTAACACCACTTGCAATCATCAGACCAGTTCTATGTTTCTTGATGCTCACAATGATAGGCTTAAGAATTCATACCAAATTAAAAAACTCTTTAGAATCCTCTGTATTCAGAAGGAAGGACTGATCAGGTTATTTACCACATCTGGTGAAAATTTGGAATATCTATTCATAATTTATTATAGATTCACACTTACCATTACGGCAGACAGGGCAGATACAGATCCTAAGCAAGTCAACCCTGTTGTGTAACTTGGATCCATCATGTACGGAACCATTCCACCTATGCTTAATGTTAACAAACTAGCATTCAGTAAGTGTCGTCCTGGTAAGAGGAGTGGGGCAGAATTCAGGATACCTATAAATGTGAAAACAATTTAATTTAAGTTCTGGAACTAATCAGACACAACAAAAAAGGTGAGGTTGAATCCCACAACCCAATATCGGCTCTCTCTTTTTTCCTCTGTCATATTAACAAAACTACATCCTATACTTTAACAATTACTATAGGTTGTCCACATGGACCAGATACTTAGCTAAACATTGTTTTTCTACTATTTATCATACCGTTATTTCAGTGATATCGGCCATATGAAACAGAATGCAAAGCGGTCAAGAGAGTCAACCAAATGTTTTTCTCATGAGACCAGTCTATCAGGGCATCCTGGTTTACCCAATTGTGCGACAGAAACATACTGCTTCCGTTTTTGCCTTTCACCCCCAATCCAGGAGCCTTCTCAGGCAGTCGCTTTTGCAATAAATTATTTTTGTGTTGCATTTACGTTTACCGACTTTATTTCTTTGTCGGTAAACGCAAACTCAACACAAAAGTACCTGAACGTATGACAAACCTTTATTTAATAGATTTATATCCTTACAGGAGCTCAAGTATGCTCCTGGGCCAGCTTCCGGCTGAGCGTACAACCATAGAGCATACGCCCAGAGCGGCCACTGCTGGAAGACTCGGTTTGGAAGCCGCCAAAAAAGGCATGCTGGGATGGCGGTGGCGGTGGCAGCGAAGGTGCCCTGGCTCTGCAGGGAGAGTTGGGCCAGGGCATCATGAGGCTGGGAGGCGCGTAAGCAGGAGCGGAATAACCGCTCACGCAACCCCCCCTTTCCAGCCGTGCAGAGCGCCATTCACTGGCATTTCGATGGCGCCAAGCCGCGGGAACCGGGCAGCGGCGAACAGATGCTCACACGGCTTGGCGATACCCCTAGGTCAGTGAATGGCGCTGTGCCCGGCTGGAAAGGGGGTTTGCCGGGTGGTTGCTCATGACCGTGGTTGCTTCATGGCTGTTGTGTTGTACTGCTGCGACAGCACAAAAACAGCCATTCAGGAGAACCTCTAGCTAAGATTCCCAAATCCCACTCCTGGCTGGCCCTGCCCACCCCACCCCTCCCAGGAGTCCCCATTGTGAATGCAGGTAAGTGCAGGGCACGTGTGGAGGCTTGGGGAAGGCGATAAATAGGCCTATCAGAAGTTCGTTTGCTGCTTCCAGATGGTATCCGGAGTTTGGGGAGGCTGTTCCCCCCCCCCCGAGGCTTGAGGAAAGCCTCCAGAGCCTGGGGAGTAGTGGTGAGTTCCGGATCCCGTTGCAACCAGTCTGCTACAATGGGGCTGGGCGCCCACCATGCACACATGCGCAGCATGCACAAGAATACCCACTGCCTGTGACGCTCCAGCTACTCAACGGAGCGTCACGCAGGCGCCGTATGCTCCGTGCGCGTCGCGAATGCCCCAGTGGCTCAAATAGAGGTAAGGAGAGAAGGCAGGCAGGTGGGCCCTGCAGAGTACCGGAGCGGAGCGGGTACCTGGTGCTCCCAGCAGGCACTGGTACGCCTGTACAGGGGTGTACGGTCATATCCCACCACTGCTGGGGAGGATAAAAATGCCCCACCACCCCCATCATAGTGTAGGAGGCTCACCCCTGGATCAATTACAGATTTTCAATGTAACGATCTTCATACACACTCTAATGATAATTATGGTATCTGAAATATGTCTCTAAAGTCACCAATCTGTGAAATATTGTTTAGCATCTTAGCGTAATTTAAGCCAAAGAAAATAGATAGTGAATATATGTCACACATACACACGCACACACACTCTTCTAAAAAGAGAGCACACTATGGAAGAGAGAGGGGAATTTACCCTGTAGTTTTCCATAAGCAACAAGAGAGCCACTGAAGGTTACACCTCCTATGTATGTGCCAAGATAGGCCACAATCATTGTGAGGCCTGCAGCTGGATCAGTTGCAAAATGGGGAAACTCAATCATGTATTCTGCGACACAAGTGAGAACAGCAGCCAAGCCAACCAAGCTATGGAAAGCAGCCACTAGCTGAGGTAAATCTGAAATCTGGATACGTTTAGCAATTGTCAGACCTGCAGAAACAAAAAAACAGCTGCATGTTAACTGTGAAAGGGGATAACACCGCTCAATAATTAAGATCAATAATTCAGATCACAGGAGCAAATACTGGTTCAACCTCAGCATGACTTTTAATCTCTGTGATTGGTGTTTTGTCCTTTAATTATATTTAATCAGAAATATATTCTGAGGAATCTGAGGGTCTAAACACAAAAAGCTAAGTAGCAGGTTTCTATCACATTCTAACAGTCCTATAACTTTTTCAAGGGGACCTTCTTTCCCATCACCTAACTGCAAATGCCACGACTGAATTAGGTAACTCTTCCAAATAATGCAAATCCTTTTGCTTTGCACTTACCTATGGTGCCACCAAGGGCCATCGCACCCGACATCTGGGCCAGAAGCTCAACTGATGGTTTTAGACTTCCCAGGGTAGCTGCCAAACCTCCAGCAACACCTATCATACCCAAAGCATTGCCAAGTCGAGCTGTTCCTTGGGTAGAAAGGCCAGCCAGGGCACCAACACAGCACAATCCTGAACCCAGGTACATCATCTTTAAAAGATGAAAATAATATAGACATGTTTTTTTAGAAAGGACTTTAAAATTGTAGATTTGACTGGGGTACAAAAGCACTGCTTAGTTGGGTTTCAAAATCCTCACAGCAGATACTGCGCTCGTGCTGCTTTCTCTTCAAATATATTTCTGCCCAACTGAGATTTTAAGCAAATCTGCCAGTTTGCAATGGAGTGGACTAATGCCCGAAGGAAGTTCGTTCTGCTTGTTCAAAATTGTTCCAATATTATCAATGCCAAGAAAAGGCAGAGCTGATTATAAAATTTATACAGAAGACCTCTGGACAATCAAATTAATTCTCAACATAATACATTTTACATAACGATTGGCTGCAAAGGAAAAGAAACATGCTCATTAGTGATCACAGCTTTTTTTTAAAATATCAATACAGTTTCTTTGCCTTTGCTAGATCAAGCTTTGTCATCCAATGCAACTGAAAAAGAATGTGTTCTACTCAATGGAAGTTGTCATTAGGATAATGCTGGTGCTAATTTGATTTGGGGACAAAGAAATATTCTAAGAAATGTGTACTTTCTTCTGTACAACTTCACCTTGAAGCCAAATCCCTATCTGAAAAAACACAAACCACGGTTAAAGGTAACCAAGACTTCCTTGTAACCTGAAAGCCTTTTCTGAAGATGGCTTCTTATATTCAAGCATAGTAACAACAGACTTCTGAAATTGCTACAAAGAGTATACCATATTTTTCGGAGTATAAGATGCACCAGAGTATAAGACACACCAAGGTTTTGAAGAAGCAAATTAAAAAAAAAACTTTTTGCACTCTGCAAACCTCCCCAAAACAGCCCATTTTTCACAAAAATGGGCCCTTTAAAAAAAAGGTACAAATAGCCTTTAGGAATCCGTGACCCGTCAAAAGCGCGGACGACAAAAGCGCGATCGACAAAATCGCGCCTTTGACGTCATCACAGCGCGACGAAAAAGATCGAAAAATTCAAATAAAAATTAATAAAAATTAAATTAAAGCAAGCCGATTCACATAAAGGTAAGGGTTAGGTTTAGGTTTAGGGTTAGGGTTAGGTTAAGGGTTAGGGTTAGCTTTAGAGCGTTAGCGTTAGGGTTAGGTTAAGGGTTAGCGTTAGGTTTTTCGTTACTTTAACGGTTAGGTTAAGGGTTAGGTTAAGGGTTAGGTTAAGGGTTAGGTTTAGGGTTAGGTTTAGGGTTAGGTTTGGGGGGCTTAGGGTAAGGTTTTCGCTTTATTTTTACATTTTTTGAACTTTTTCGTCGCGCTGTGATGACGTCACAGCGCGCTTTTGTCGAGCGCGATTTTGTCCTACGCGCTTTTGTGGTGGAACCTAGGAATCTTGTAGAGTGCTCCTGGGGGGGTGACACCCCCCCCCCCAAATGAGCAAAAAATGGGCCTGTCTTTTGTCAAAAAATTTGCATGCATAGCCTTTCGGAGACTTATAGAGTGCTCCTGGGGCTTGGGGGGGGGGAATTGAGCAAAAAACAGCCCGTTTTTCACTCATTTCTGCCCTCCCCAGCCACAGGGGCTCTCTGAAAGCCTTCTACAGGCTCTGCACAGGCATTTTGGCGAAGGGGGAGGGTTTTCAGGAGGAAAAAAATGCTGTATTCAGTGTATAAGACACATCCAGATTTTCAGCCTCTTTTTTGAGGGAAAAAGGTGCGTCTTATGTTCCAAAAAAATATGGTAAGAACTTTTGAGGCTACCAACTTCCAATTCTGTCAACTGAGGTCACTATCATTCCAGTCTAAAGGATTGTATTAACATAGAAAATTAAGTTTTGAAAGTAAAGATATTCTTAAATAGCTTTCTTCTTTCTTCCTACCAAGATAATACCAAGGAGTTATATTTCGCTAGCTGTATCACTGTGGCACAGCTGCTAATTGTGTAAGTATTATATTGGGCACTGCCAATTCCAATTTCATCTCAGTAAAGGAAACTATAGCTGGTCTATTTAGTGTTTTACTTAAACAATTAACTTAAAACACACATCAAAGCAAAAAAGACAAATTATCATCAGCCTCCGATCCATTTGCAAGGGTACAGTTCTTGCAAGTCCTCAACTTACAACCACAATTGGAACCAGGACTTCTGTCTCTAAGCAAGGTGATCATTAAATTGATTGTGTGATTTTTGCAAGCTTTTTGTTATAGACATGAAGTAAATCACATGATCATTAAGCTATTCTGGATTTTCCCCACTGATTGCTAGTAAAACTGTCTGGGAAGTTTGCAAATAGCAAACATGCGACTGCACAGAACTTTGCAACCATCATAAATACATGCCAGTTGCCAAATGGCTGAATTTTTATAATGTGATTTTGGAGGTGCTGCAGTGGTCAGAAGTGTGAGGACAGGTTGCAAGTCGCTTGTTTCAGCACCATTGTAACTTTGAATGTTTACTAAACAAATGGTTGTAAGTCAAGGACGATCAGCACTTATATATGAGGCATTATAAACCTTATCCTACATGTGCTGGGCTCCCTTTTCATCTTAGCAAGCATAGAAAGACATCAGACAAGGATAAGATTGACTACATCTTAGCAAATCAACATCAGATGGTCTTTTAAAAACCTGTTCACAAGACTGTAGCCGTGTATAAAAAATGGATCTATGGATGCCTGAGCAACTTTCGTACCTGTTCAATGTTATAACCGCTTTGCAGTGCTGTTCCATAACCTCCTATAAACAAAGCAGCAGGCAACAAATACAAATAGTTGAATTCAGGAGGGTCAGTAGGCCGCTTGAACATATCCAGCATTCTCTGAGTAACCAGGAAACCACCTATTTCACACACAAAAAATAAATAAATAATAATAATAATTAGGTTCTGAAAAGTAAGAAGTGCTTTAAAACATGGGCTAATTTAAATTCAATTAAATAGCACTTAGACTTATATACCACTTCATAGTGCTTTTACAGCCCTCTTTAAGCGGTTTACAGAGTAGGCATATTGCCCCAAACAATTTGGGTCCTCATTTTACCCACCTCAGAAGGATGGACGGCTGAGTCAACCTTGAAACTGTCCAATTTCCAAATAGGAAATTGTCAAGTCTTCCCTATGAAGGACTATTATCTGGCTATGCAACATTTTGATGCAGGCAAGAAAAGCAAGGAATAATTCAGAGCAATTATTATTATTGGAACATTTGACATATACCATCAATTACATGAAAACAATGGAGTAGCTCAAGAAACCTTTAAGCTGAAGATTGTTGGAAAATCTTGAAGCACTAACTATAAATTATACCAAAAAACATGCAAAGAAGCCAGGTCAGATCTAGAATGGAAGACAGTCCATTTACAACATGTGATGTACTTTGTGGCTATTGCCCAAAAGCTTTAAACACACTTTTTTGGCTAGAATCTCTCAAGCTCTCTTACCGCTCAAGAAAATTGCACCTTTTGAGCTATTCTATTCTATTCTATTCTATTCTATTCTATTCTATTCAGCACCACTTTTGAAGGCACAGGTTTCCTGAAGATAGGAAGTAGGAAAGCTAGGAACTGTTTGGTACCTGCAATGTTGACAGAGGAAATAAAAGCAGCAAGGACAGCAAGGCCCTGAGGCAGAGTTCCAGGTAAGTATTCCCCTCCCATCAGCGCTAATCCGCCAACAGCAGTCAGTCCTGTTCAAAAAGAAAACATCAACAGCACTGAAATCCTTGTAGCAAAAGAGAAGTGCTTCTGTTTGCAGGACATAATTCTGATTATCATGACTAATTAGTACCAACATATCCTTCACAAAATGCATTTTAAGTCTTTAATTACATAGGTGGACTCCTCACGGTACTGATGCCAAAGTATGTTCTTTCATTTCCTCAGTCCTTCTGTCTGTTGAACTCTCCTTTGCTTTCCATTCCGTATGTATGTATGTATGTATGTATGTATGTATGTATGTATGTATGTAAAGTTTGTTTTCTCTTTACATACAATCAGTGCTTAGTGAATAGCATACTGTCTGGTTCAATTCATTTATTAATTAATAATTAATTAATAAACAATAAATTAATAATACTTATTAATTTCCTAATTTCTATCCCTTTTATCCAACCATTAATAAAACAAGTTCTGAGTTCAAAAATATTCTGGGTCTTCTTTTTCTTTCATCTTCAGTGTTAATCTGTCCATTTCTGCATAGTTCAATATTTTTTTAAATTATAATCATCTTCCCTAGGTGTTTCCTTGCTTTTCCAGTGTTGTGCAAATACAATTCTTGCTACTGTTAAAACATGCAACATCAAATATACATTCCCTTTATCATATTTTTCTGGTACTATAGCTAACAAAATTAGTTCTGACTTAAATCTAGATGCTGTCTTCTTTGTAACAAAATATGCATTTTTGTCCAGAATTTTTTGTTTTCCTTCACTTTCTATTCCTGTTATAAAAGTAGGTCTTGTACTTTTCAAGGGAGCTTTGTGGGTGTACGGCAGTGGTGGGTTGCAGCTGGTACGCCCCGGTACAGGCATACCGGAGTCTGCCCGGAGCACCAGGTACCATTCCGATACAGTGCTCCAGAGGGCCCGCCCACCCGCCTGCGCTCCTTACTGTGTTTTAAAGCTGTTGGCGTTTCCGCGCACGGGCATGGCACGTACAGCATCTGCACGACGCTCCGCTGAGCAGCTGGAACATCACGGAGGCTTGCGGAAGCGTCGTTTCCAGCTACAATGCATGCGCACACTGTGCGCATGCATGTGAGTGACGCCGGGGCCGTTCCAACTGTACCAGTTGGAACGGAATCCATAATTCACCACTGGTGCTGACTGATCAAAAGAACCTTCCCCAAAGCATTACTAACTTTAGCCTTAACCTCCCTTTAACCCTATCCCTTATAAAGACTATATAAAATGCAATGCAATTGAACAAAGAATGCCTAGATCAAAATTATTTCACTATGTGCAATTATTTGGTACTCAGGTAGTCCTCAAATTATGACTACAATTGAGCTCAAAATTTATGTTGTTAAGTGAGAAATTTGTTGGGTGAGCTTTGTCCCATTTTACAACTCTTCTTGCCAGATTTGTTTAAGTGAAATCGCTGCAGTTCTTAAATTAGTACCACGGTTGTTAAGTGAGTCCGGTTTCCCCATTGACTTTGTCAGGTCAACAAAAGGGGATCACATGACTCCAGGACGCTGCAACCATCATAAATGTGAGTCAGTTGTCAAGCATCCAAATGTACACGACCACGGAGATATTGCAACGCTCATCAATATGAAAAAATGGTCATAAGTCATTTTTTTTCAGGGCTGTTGTAACTTCAAATGGTCACTAAATGAATTGTTGTAAGTCGAGGATTATCTGTATTCAGGTGGCCATTAACTTACAATCATTCATTGACAGACTGTTCAAAATTACAGTGACAATGAAAAAAGTGACTGACAGGCCATCCTTCATCCGTCACAGCATCTCCCTCAGTCCCATGATCAAAATTTGGTTGCTTGACAACCAGTATTTTTTTTTTATTTAGGAAATTTATAGTGCCGCCTATTTGCACATGGCGACCCAAGGCGGCTTACAAGAATATAAAAACCTGATATAAAAACCAATAAAACTAATAAGAGAATCGTATAACAAATTAATAAAATCATTGAATAAAATAACCCCCTGCCCCGGAGACGACACATCACATGAGCTATTTAATGGACGCCATCCCGCTCTGCGTTCCCCAGGCCCACTGGCAGAACCAGGTCTTAGGATGTTGGCAGCATCCTGGGGTCATCGGATCATCATCTGCAATGTTCCCAAATGGCAAGCAAAGCCAATGGGGGAAGCCGTATTTGCTTAACAACTGCACAATTCACTTAACAACTGCAGTGATTCACTAAATAAACCTTCCTCTAGCAAAAAGGTTGTAAAATCAGACATGACTCACTTAACAACCTTATTGGTTGGCAACAGAAATACTGATGCCAATTCTGGTCATAGATCAAGGATCACCTGTAGTTATTTGCTATTGTTGTTGTTAGCTGTGAAGTTGTCTGACTCATCACGACCCCATAGACAAGGTTCCTCCAGGCCTTCCCGTCCTCTACCATCCTCCAGAGTCCATTTAACCTCACGCCAGTGTTGGGATTCAAATAATTTAACAACCGGTTCTCTGCCCTAATGATCAGCTGGGTAGATGTGCCTCGGTGGTCATGTGACCGTGTGGGCGTGGCCAACTCAACATCACTCAGGTCAATGGGCGCTTCCCCTTAGCTGTTACAATGTAATAAGGGTTAACGGGAGAGGCAGTTTTTGTAAGCAGGGTAATAAAGATTAGGCTAGAAACAACACCAGAATGTTCCCTTCCTGCCTTCCTTACAGAATTAGCCCTGTAAAGTGGAAAAAAATAAAAGGAGATTTCTTCCAACAACCAGTTCTCCGAACTATTCAGTTGGATTCAAACTTAACACAACTGGTTCTCCCGAATAGGTGCAAACTGGCTGAATCTCACACTGCCTCACGCCTACTGCTTCGGTGACTCCAGCCAGCCACCTCATTCTCTGTCATCCCCTTCTTCTTTTGCCCTCAATCTTTCCCAGCATTAGGCTCTTCTCCAGTGAGTCCTTCCTTCTCATTTGGTGGCCAAAGTATTTGAGTTTCATCTTCAGGATCTGGCCTTCTAAAGAGCAGCCAGGGTTGATCTTCTCTAGGACTGACCTGTTTGATCACCTTGTAGTCCAAGGGACTCAGAGGAGTCTTCTCCAGCACCACAGTTCAAAGGCCTTTGCTATACATAGTCTTAAAGGCTTGATTTTGTACTTTCAGATCTTTTCATGGATTAGCAAGATGCAGCAGACGTTTCTCTACCACACCTTTGTTTTAAGAACATCATATGCCTGCAGCTAGTCAACAAAAGGTTATCATATTAAGAAATGTGTTGCCTATAAACATCTACCCAAAGCATTCCTTCGTATTCCTTCTTATAGAACTGAGGAGAAATTTCCTGACAGTTAGAACAATTAATCAGTGGAACAGAAGTTGCCTCCAGAAGTTGTGAATGCCCCAACACTGGAAGTCTTTAAGAAGATGTTGGATAGCCATTTGTCTGAAATGGTATAGGGTTTCCTGCCTAGGCAGGGGGTTGGACTAGAAGACCACCAAGGTCCCTTCCAACTCTGCTATTGTATTGTACTGTATTATTGTATTATGGAAAGCTATGCTGTATTGCTAGAGAGCAAAGCAAAGAGAATATGCAGAGGCTATTAGCAAAAGATGAACTCGGTCCAGGAAAGTCAAACAAAATGAGAAAGAACTTAAAACTGTTTGGATTTTAGGAGGGAGAGAAGGGGAAATATTGTCAGTTTTTCAAGATTCTGTTACACTATTAGCCATTTCTTATTCTGTCTTTTTTTATATATGTACCGTATTTTTCAGAGTATAAGACATACCTTTTTCCCTCAGAAAAGAGGCTGAAAATCTGGGTGAGTCTTATACACTGAAAACAGCATTTTCTGCAACCCGAAACCCCACCCCCTTCACCAAAATGCCCGTCCATAGCTTTTAGGAGGCTTGCAGAGTGCTCCTGGGGGCTGGGGAGGGCAGAAATGAGCGAAAAATGGGTTGTTTTTTGCTCAATTTTGCCCCCCCTCTGCAAGCCTCCTAAAAGCTATTCAGGCCCTTTTTTGACAAAAATGGGCCATTTTTGGGAGGTCTGCAGAGTGCAAAAACTTTTTTTCATTTACCTCTTCAAAATCTTGGTGCATCTTATACTCCGGCGCGTCTTATACTCCAAAAATACAATCTATAAATAATTCAGCAAACATATCTACAATTCCTTCCTTTGCCTATTTTCCACACATCAATGAGTTGAGCTGAGAGTGACTAGCCCCAAGTCACCCAGCCAGCTTTCATATCTAAGTCAAGAACTAGAACTTGCAGTCCATTTCCATGCCTGACCTACTCAAAGAGTTGATGATTCAAAGATCGCCATGATGTTTTGGCAACATCTTGGCCAATCAGTAGTTGGAACGTGGCATAGTCCTATAACATTAAATATACCTGAAGAGCAACCATGTGTGGAATGCAGAGTTAGAAACTTATTAGTAAATATGGCAATCCATCCTTTGGACCAAATTAAGGATTGGTACAAAGATTTTAGCCTACTTAGTCTGCTTCTCAAGTGATAACCCTTGCCACAAACAGTGCAAAAATTAACTCTGGGAGAATTAGGCTTCTAGGGGATAAGAATTGAAAGTTCTGCAGTACTGTGTTTCCCCGAAAATAAGACAGGGTCTTATTTTCTTTTAACCCACAAAATATGGTCTTGGGCTTATTATAGGGGGAAGGCTTATTGTTTTGGGGTTGCCGGGCAGCTGCTCCCTTGTGAGAAGGCTCCCGAAGAGCCGGGCACAGCCTCAGGGGCGAAGCAGCCATGAGATGACCACGCTCACAAGCAACCACCCAGCAAACCCCCTCTCCAGCCGGGCAGAGCGCCATTCACTGACCTAGGGGTAGCCCTAAGGTGCCAAGGAACGTGGCACTCTGCCCACTTCCCAGTTTCCGCGGCTTGGCACATTAGGGATACCCCCTAGGTCAGTGCATGGTGCTCTGTCCGGCTGGAGAAGGGGGTTGTGCGAGCGCCTGTTCCGCCCCCAGCAAGCATGCCTTTCAGCCTCACCATGCCCTGGCCAGCTCTCCCTGAAGGGCTAGGGCGGCAGCGCCGCTGCTACCGCGCTCCGAGCATAACTTCTTCTCCAGCTTCCAAACTCCAAAACTCGGCTGCCAAGTCTTCCAGCAGCAGCCGCTCTAGGAGTGCGCTCTGTGGTTGTGGGCCGGCTGCCAGACAGAGAGTCTTCCAGACACAGAGTCTTCCAGCAGAGTCTCCCTAAATGGCATAGGGCTTCTTATTTGAGGGACTGCCTATCTGCTATAGGGACGCAGTGGCTCAGTGTCGATCAGAAAGTCGACAATTCAGCAGTTCGAATCCCTAGCACCATGTAACGGAAAGAGCTCCCGTTACTTGTCCCAGCTTCTGCCACCCTGACAGTTCGAAAGCACATAAAAAATGCAAGTAAAAAAATAGGGACCACCTTGGTGGAAAGGTAACAGCACTCCATGCTGTTACCTTCGCCTTTTAGTTATGCTGCCCACATGACCACAGGAAAGTCTTCAGACAGCGCTGTCTCTTCAGTTTAGAAATGGAGATGAGCACTGGCTCTAGAGCTGGAAATGAGTAGCACACCTGTGCAGGGGAACCTTTACCTTTACTATCTGCTACAGAGTGTGTTCAATTGATTTCAGCTGACAAGAGTTGGGGTATTCCAGGTTCTTTCAATCAAAGAAGACTCAGGAAGCACACCTCCTCTGTGGCAGTGCCTGCCCTCTGGAAGAAGGTTCTCTCTGGTATCCATGTGGCTCCCACCCTGCTGCCATTCTGCAGGGCCATAATGACCTGATTGATATCCCAGACCTTGGCCTGTGGGCTGCTGGAAGTTGTTTTTTATTCTAGCCACCCAAAATCACCTCAGTACCAAATCAAATCAAATCAATAAATTAATCGTCGTACCTGAGATGGCATTCGTCACTGACATGAGTGGTGAATGAAGGGCAGGAGTCACACCCCACACAGTATGATATCCAACAATCCCAGCCAAGCCAAAGGTTGTCACCATCTGAGTGAAAGCTGAATTTGGAGAGGCAATACCCAGCCCAAGCAAGCTAGCAATTCCTGTAAAACAAAAGAAAACATATTCAGCCTTTTGGAATACTGCAATCGCCTTCCTGTGAATGGAGGAGGCTAAGATGACCATTGCTTGTCTCAGGTAGGGGTGCTAGAGGCAGAAAGTATATATTAACTAACTGGCTGGCTATCTATGGAAAACAGCTCCCTTAAACCGTTGATTGTTGAGTTCTCATTAGAAACAGTCCACTCAGTTTTGCATCAGTTTCCATGGCCTTGTCTAAAACGCCCTGAATAAATGAGGTCACCACCCCAAGCAAAAGTGCCAAAGGCATGACTCTAAAGGGATATATCACTTAATATACACTTAGGAAAGCATGGGTGTCAAACTCAATTTCATTGAGGGCCGCATCAGGGTTGTGTTTGACCTCGAGGGGCCGCAGTGGGTGTGGCTGGGGTGGGCCTCAAAGTCACTCGTATTGGGGGGCACTTGTGGCCGCCTGAATGCTCTGCCAGCAAAAGCAGCCTCCTACAAACCTCTGCCAGAGAAAACGGAGCTCGGGAGGGCCAAGTGTGCCCCATGCAAGCTCCGTTTTTGGCTGCGACAGCCTCCTGCAACTCTCTTCCAGCAAAAACAGGGCTCTGGCAGAGGTCCCACAGGCCAGCCCTTCACTGTCTCCAGGGCGGCCCGACAGGCCAGATCTAAGCACCCTGCAGGCAGGATCCGGCTCCCCAGGCCTTGAGTTTGACACCCCTGGTCCAGGTAAAGGGCACCCCATTTTAATTTTTACTGATGCTAGAAGAAGTCTGGAGACAGGGATCTGAACTATAATGGCATGATGTTAATTGTCCCAGGAAAATGTAGTTAAGGGGTATCAAACTTGCATCATCATTGTGTCGTCACATGACATATTGCACATTTTTCCCCCTTTGCTGAACCAGAAATTGCCGTGGCCAGCGGGTGACACATCCAGCCGTGGACCGCGAGTTTGACACCCCTGATGTAGGTGAACGGAAAATTTAAAAAATGCCCAAGGGGCAAATATTGATGCAATGAAGAGCAGAGGAAGATATGGATACAACCAATTTTGTTCTATTTATTTTGTACAATGGCAATAAATACTACACTATGGTGCAAACTAGCAATTGCAAGGGGGGAAAATACAGTTTGCAGTATAGTCAGAAAATGGTAGCGGTGACAATCCCTTGTACCTAAAATTCCTGTTGTCCACGCCCATGTAAATTGTTGGAAAACACCTATGATCTAGGAGTTAATCCTGGATGAAAATGTTGACATGCTGTAAATCACTAAGTCTTGGCTGAACTAACAGAGAGGAGAAGAGTCACTCTCTCTGCCTGCTTCTGTTTGACAAGATTAGATGTAAAGAATGTGGTCTACGGAAATTCTATCTTGCTCAACAGATGCCCCACTTGACAGTCTGCCAGCTTTAAGGTCATGCTACTGGATTTGAATGACTGGGTCTATCATCTCGGATTGTCTAACTCCAAGAATTCTCCAGCCAACATGATCTCTGAAGAAAATTCCAGGAATTGATATCCACACATATGAACGATGCCAAGAATGGAGAAGGTTGCATTTTCTTGGATTGGGCAAAGCCAACCCTTAACTGTGTCAGCAAATTCCAGAGAAGAAGCTGAAGAGTGGTACTCATTTCTCACCTGCTGAATAGGCAGACGCAGAGGTCATTGTTTTTCTGAAAGGCGTAATAGTAGCAGCTTTCTCTGCTTCTAGCTCTGCCACTGTCTTCTGCTTCACAGGCGCTGCCTGAGGAATGTTCTTGGGAGGCGGTGCTGGGAAAATCACTTTCCCATCCTAAGAAAAAAGAACTAAGGGCTTAATTAAAAGATCAAGTGGTTTACATTAATGAATCTAAAACCACAGTCTCTGAATCAACGAAACCTTCCAGAGGCCCTGTTATCTTCAAAATTGCAATAGACAAACAAAAAGGAAAATATAAAGGGAGCGGTGACTTTAATATCTACAGCAGGTTGTTTTTTTTTACTTTTTGATTAAGTTAGAGCAGCCTTTAGTAACAGAGCACCCTGAAAAGGCTTCAACTCTCATACTTCTTCAAAACTACTGACTAGGATAATCTGATTTGCAATCCTAACACATCAGGAAGCACATGGCTGGATAAATTAAGATAACAGACAAAGCAATAGCACAAGGAATGGATTCCAGAGTAATTAATACACATACAATTTTTTCTTATTGCAGAAGACAATACACTGACTCCTGTTCTGCTGAATTTGGTTGGCAGAAAGTAAATCAACTCCAAGGTTGAAGCAATTTCAGGCTGATGCTATGAGGATGTCAGAGGAACCAATGTTTTGATCCAGGGCCTTCAATGTACATTTTTCCCACCACTACTAGTGGCAGCTACTCATGAGTATTTCAGTAGACTGTCAATATTATCGGTCTCATACTTGGGCATCCTAGAGATCTTCCTCTCCATGGGCAGCGTGGCATTTATAATTCCCAATTAAACTTTAACCACTTTCATCATAGCCGTATATTTTTCTCATTAATTTTGTTTGATACCCAGATGCACACAGATTTTCTTTTCCTTCCATGTCCTAACTCTTTATGCCTATCATATCCTTGGGCTTTCTTTTTCTTATCCAAATGGATTAAAAGGAAAGGAGAAATATGTAACCAAAAATGTTGAATGGGAAATACTATTGATTTTAAATAATAAATGAGAAATAAGTTACTTTCCTTGCAAAATACATTTCAAAATGGCTATGAGTATATTTCACTCACAGGAAATTCAAATATAGGGCTATAAATATGATTACTTAAATGAAATATACATATTCAAGCTTTAGGATGGGGGAAAGAGCCCCTTTACCTTCATTACCACTGTTCCTCTAACAACATGGTCAAGGGTGCCATAATCAAATTCATCCTTTATGTGAAAGTAAAAGTTTTCTTTGTCTGGGCTGATGGCTTTCAGGAGCTTTGTGATGTTATTTGAATACAAGGTACTAGCTTGGGTCGCCATTCTGCTGGGCAGATCTGAGTAACCTATATGTGTGATCCCCTGTAGACAACAAAAATATAGATGAAAGAACAAAAGAAACTGCTTTATGCCAAGTCAGATTATTTATCTAGCTTGTCAAACATTGTTGCGGCTGCCTAGAGCCAATTTTCAGGGTTCCAGGCCTAACATATCTAACTTTTCCAAAAGATACTAATGTTCTATATGTCCTTTGTTATACATTTGTACATATGACTAAATAAACTTAATAAATAAATAAATAATTTGTGGGCGGAAAGGGGAAAAAAATCCAATTTTTCAAAATCTAAATCTTGTCATGGCAGTAAATAAAGCAAGTGTTTTCCTACATACTAACTTTTTTGAAAGCAATTTCTGTGTTTATATGGGGCATCTTCCATGTCGATAGGCCTGCCTTGATTAACAAATGTAAGGGTTAAAGTGCGAACCTGTGATTCTTAGGATGAAGGTGACTGCTAAGTAAACACAGAGCAACTTGGTTTCAAGGCCTCCAAGAACAACAAGTATCTATTATTTTAAAAAACCCAGGAGGAAGCAGCTATTAAGTTGAAATACTGAAGCTATAAAAGGAATTTATATCTTCAGGCAATTAACTGTCGTGAATGGCTTTTTTCTTGCTTACAATCAAGATTGTAATCTAGCCATGTCTGAAAGTCTTCTATCAAACCTAGTTTAGGAGCTCAGTTAGGATACCTTGAGTTTATTTTTTGTTTTTAAAGTGTTATTCATTAAATTAGAAAAGGCTAAATTTATCTATTTTCATGGGCCTATTTTTTTTATAGCACAATTTATCGGGGTGGGAGGAGAATTACAAGGAAATAAAGGTAGTCCTCAACTCGTAATGACAATTGGGACCAGAAGTTCCATAGCTAAGGATGACTATATCGCTTAGTGAAGGCAACTGCTGCAGTCCAAATTGTTGTTAACTGAATCCCACAGTCCATTAGGTGAGCCAATTTCCTGATGGGTTCCCACAGTCAGTGAGAAGGAAAACCAGCAGGAAACCGCAAGACCCAGACTGATAAGTGATGCAGGTCAAGTAGAGGACCAGAATGGTGCACGGAGATGGGGAGTGATGCTGTCAGATCCTCTCCATTAGATATATAGGAAAGAAGACCATGAGACTCCATGAGTAGAAATCAAGTGTACTTTTACTAATTATAAATGATTAAAGGCATAGCGAAGCGAAGTCTGATTATTTAGGCTCGAAAGTGATTGATATATAGAATAACCCATTCCCCACCCCTTGGCATCACAGTTACAGTCCAATCATAATTCTCTCAAGTGTCAGGTGTGAGATAACTTCAAAAGGCATCACGAAGATGGAATGTCGGTGCCGTTAGTCCTGGCGGGAATCTCCCACGCATGCGTAGTCCGACAGGCAGCTGAGCTCCAGAACCTTCCTCCAGCACAATTAGTAACCCCTCCCAAATACCATGCCCTCCCTTCCCGTTTCATGACAGCCGAAGCAACAGCAAAGCAGAGGCTGACAGATGCAGGGTGGGTCAGAGTGTGAGGTGAGAATCAGGGAGAGTGTGGTGTGGGGGTTGGGGAGGGGAGGGTGACGAAGAGTGCACTACAGTTGTGCCTCATAGAAGGCATACAAGGGTGCAGCAAGGGTCAGGGACAATGTGCAAAGCTATGAGAGAGGCGGATTGAAGAGAGTGCACAGAGATATGCAAGTGGCCAGCATGGTGCAAATGCAGAGGGCTGGGGGAGGATGCACAGGTTGGGGAGACTTAGCCCAGTGACTTGCAACCTTCCCCACTGTCTTTCCCATTGATGTTCTGGGGAAGCCAGCAGAGAAGTTTGCAAATGGTGATCATAGGGCACTGCAACCAATCATAAGAGTGAACTGGTGACCATAGTGTGCTGGGACAACGGGAACTTCAAGGGATCATAACAAACATTTATTGTCATAACTTTGAAAGGTTGCTGAATGTAATGTAATGGTCATAGAATAAGGATGACCTGTTAGCAGACCCAAGTGGTTATATCACATATATCTGCCCACAAAACACTAAATATATCAATGATCAGCATTTTGCCAATATTGAGAGTTTGAGAGTTTGAGAAGTTTATTTATATGCCGCCCTTTTCCCTGGGGGGACTCAGGGCGGCTTACAACTCGAAAAGGGGGGGGGGGAAACAAACATTTAACACATAGGACAATACATCATTAAAAAAACACAACATTCGTACCATTCGGGTGGGTTACAGTCTTTAGCCCCAGGCCTGACGGGATAGCCAGATTTTGAGGGCTGTGCGGAAGGTCTGGAGGGTGGTGAGGGTACGAATCTCCATGGGGAGATCGTTCCATAGGGTCGGAGCTGCCACCGAGAAGGCTCTCCTCCGCGTGGTTGCCAGTCGACATTGACCGGCAGATGGAACTCGGAGGAGGCCTAGTCTATGGGATCTAATAGGTCGAGTGGAGGTGATTGGCAGTAGGCGGTCTCTCAAGTACTGACTAAAACAAGTCTGTCTGCACATTTGTTCCACTTAACTGTGAGTAAACAAAGTAAGGAAACTTACTGTGTAAATTGTTTAAGTATGAGATACCTACCATATTCAAAATCCTAAATATCTGGAGACAAGAAATATTAGGAAATAACCACTTTATAGAGCACTAGGTAGGAGCAGTTAGGCTAGAAACGTCTTACTTTATACTTAAAAAGTACAGCTATAAAGAACCTGATGAAGCTACCTTGTGAACATAGAGTTCCCCTGGCTTTGTAGTTTCAATATTCCCCCCTGCTTCAGCAGCTAGATCTACGACCACTGATCCTTCCTTCATCAATTCAATCATATCTTTTCGAAAGAGGATCGGTGCTTTTTTACCTAAGGGGGGAAAAAAAAGCCATCACAATATTCTACAGTTGTAATCTGTACTTAACACAAATAACCCACTCTTTCATTTTTCTCTAGATAAAAAAGAACAATTAAGCTTTTTCAGTTCTGTAAATTTCCAGAGAATCAGTCTTACATAAACTTATAGATAGTCCTAGACTTAGAACTGGTCATTTAGTAACTATTTCAAGCTTTGACAAACCTACCTGAGATGTACTTAGGGATTCAAAGTGTCAACAGTCAGTTACGTGACCTTATTTTGGACATGGGGCAGGCAGGCTGCATGTAAATCACTGCATTTTACCACAGTTTTCTGAAAAAAAATCAGTATTTACCGTATTTTTCAGAGTATAAGACGCACCAGAGTATAAGACACACCAAGGTTTTGAAGGGGCAAATTTTTTTAAAAAAAGTTTTTGCACACTGCAAACCTCCCAAAAATGGCCCATTTTTTGCAAAAATGGGCCTGGGTTTTTTTCCAAAAGGGGGGGGGCATAAATAGCCCTTAGGAGGCTTGTAGAGTGTTCCTGGGAGGGGGCAAAAACGAGCCAAAAACGGGGCCATTTTTTGTCAATAAAGCACATTAGGAAGCTTATAGAGTACTCCTGGGGGCTGGGGGGAGGGCAAAATTGAGCAAAAAAACAGCCCATTTTTGGCTCATTTCTGCCCTCCCCAACCCCCAGGAGCTCTCTGAAAGCCTCCTACAAGCTATGCACAGCCATTTTGGTGAAGGGACGGAGTTTCAAGAGGCAAAAAATGCTGTATTCAGTATATAAGACACACCCAGATTATCAGCCTTTTTTTTTTTTGAGGGAAAAAGATGCGTCTTATACTCCAAAAAAGATGCGTCTTATACTCCAAAAATACGATAGTTCTGCTTTTCAGTAATAAAGTGCCCATAGTGAACCATTGGTTTGCTTAACAACCACAGTGTTTGGTTAATGCTAGCGGAATCACTTAAGGACTGTGTGGATTAACAACTGTAAAAAAACAAACTCATTCTGCAACTGACATGAATTCAACTGTGATGGGCAGGCTCCATTATGTCATAACTCATGGACTACTTGTATAAACTTGGAAGGGGCCATTTAGACCACAAACCTGCTACACAGTGCAAAAATCACCACGTTGTTGAATATCAAATTCACGTCACCACTCCAGAGCTACAATAAATTCTTGGCCTTTAACTTACTTTCTCAATATGAGTTGGAGCAAAGATTATTACTCCAATCAAACATTCTAGTGAAAAACTCATGTATATTCTACAGAATACTTACCGGGAATAAGTGCTGTTGTAATAATGATATCAACTTCTTGACACTGTTTAGCAAAGAGTTTCATTTCAGCTTCAATAAACTCTTTCGACATCTCCTTTGCATACCCTCCTTGGCCTTCTCCAGATTCCTTTAGGTCAACTTCCAAAGGCTCAGCACCTAATGATTTAAATTGTTCTAATGCAGCAGCTCTACCAAGTAGAAAATAAAGCAAACTCTTAATAACAAGGAAAAGAGCAAATAATATACAGAACATAATACCAGAAAATAAGTCTGTGCAGGAGTCTTCAAACCAGAAAATCATATTCTCCCCTTAAAAATGACCTCCAATAGAAGCGTAGAATAAATTCAGATGTGTTACTAAAGTGATGATGAGTTTGTCAAATAAGAATTATTTCAGTATAGAAATAATGTCTGTAACTACTTGCATTCTTAATCTCGCAGGGATGTACTAAAAATTGAAATTTTCAGGAAGCCTGGAGGTTGAACAAAAGTGGTAGTCACCATGTGAAAACAGTAAGATAAAAGGACGTTCACATAAATATCCTTCCCTTTTCTATGAGATGAACAAATGAATGAATGAATGAATATCCCTACCTGTTTACTAAAGAAACTTTATTTTATTTTGTGTTATTTTATTGTTTTTACTGACTTGATATTATGATAAAAGGTTTTAATTTTTTTTTTAAATTTAACAGAGTTGGAAGGGACCTTGGAGGTCTTCTAGTCCAACTCCCTACACCACTTCAGGCAAATAGTTATCTAATCTCTTCTTTAAAACATCCAGCATTGGAGCATTCACAACTTCTGGAAGCAAGTTGTTCCACTAATTAATTGTTTGTTCTAATTGTAAGGAAATTTCTCCATAGTTCTAAGTTGCTTCTCTCCTTGATTAATTTCCACTCATTGCTTCTTGTTCTACCCTCTTGTTTTATTGTTGATAACTCTCATCGCAATTTATGTTGTATCACTGTGGCCTTGTTTATGAGAGGAGAAGCAGCATAAGAACAAAATAATAATATAAACATGCAAGGTAGTGATGGGGATAGGGTTATCACACTGAATGGACAGAATATAAGACGGGAATCAATCAAATTTGAAACTACAATTTACAATAGTTACAATACAATACAAAAAATTACAATAGTCCTCATTCACCGACTACCTGTTCAGCAATCATTCAAAGTTGCGAAAGCACCAAACAAGGAGAGTTACAAACAGTCATCATAGTTGCAGCCATTTCAGTAGTCCCACAGTCATGTGATAGTGATTTGGGTGCCTGGCATTTGGCCCATTACATTGGAATGTGTCACAATCATGACTGCTGTTTGTGACCTTCATTGGCTTCCAACAAGCAAAGTCAATAGGGAAGCCAGCAAGAGGCTACAAATGGCGATCTTTGCCTAATGACTAGAAGGGGCCATTGTAAGCCAGCATGGTTGCATGGTGGCATGCTTTATGACCACAATCAGTTAGAGATGGAGTTGCCGGACCCAATTACCACACTTAATTGAGAACAACTGTCAGGTTTCCAAGTAACACTCCCAATGAAAGAAGACTCCGAGGCCTGAAGTTCTTCAAAGTTCCATTTTATTAGAGATGTCCTATTGGCACCTCTAGGAAAATCCGAATCTGAAAGCTTCCATGTTTTCCCCACCCAAATGAAAGTCCAAGCCCCTGCCCAGCACCCACATGTCCATCACATGGTCCAATCAGTTAGCGTCCGAACTGGAGATGCCTCCCAGTCCTACCTCTCCAGGTACAAAGCAGGATGTCCTTGACCCTCTAAGAAAGGAATGTTATTTTGACTATATATCTCCTTTACTCCCTATAATTCCCTCTCCCGAAGGCCCAATGTAAAAGACGGCTTCCTGGCCTGACAACTACTATTATGTTCAAGCTTTACAGATCCCTGTTCATTTCTTCATCTTTCCGATGAATGAATGGCTAAAATGCATTCTGCTCATCCTTCTGCCTATTCCTGAATACATAAAGGGAAATGGCTCAAAAGAGCCATTGGGAGAAACTTGTGACTTTGATCACGGGATGCCATCAGGGAAGGCTGGCAAATGGCAATTACATGGCTATGGAGCACTGCAACCATCATAATTGCAAACTGGTTGCTAACAGCCCAAATCAGGATGATGTGACCATGGAGCTCTGAGACAACTGAAACATCAAGGATTGGTTGTAAATACCACATTGCTCAGTGCCATTGCACCTTCAGGAGTTGTTGAACAAGTAGCTGGTAAGGACTACCTCTATAATAACAATGCAATACCTTACGTTTATAAACAAATATTAAAATGGCTTTAATTCTTTGAGAGAAATACTATAATAAAAAAAAATCAAAGAAGGTTTCAAGGTTTAATAAATTTATATGCCGCCCAATCCCGAAGGACTCCGGGCGGTTTACATAAAACAATTCTAAAAGAGTACTAAAACATTTAAAATAGAGAGAAAGCAAATTAAAAAAACACATCATGCACTCAACCTTAGTGTGGCTGGACCTCGTTACGAGGTCAACAGCCCCAGGCCTGCCGGAACAGCCAGGTCTTAGTAGACTTTCAGAAGGCCGAGAGAGTGGGGAGGATCCGGATCTCTGGGGGTAGATCGTTCCATAGGCCCGGGGCAGCTACAGAGAAGGCCCTCCCCCGAGGAGCCACCAGACGACATTGTCTAGTCGACGGCAAGAAGTCCAAGTCTGTCTTGTCTAAGCAGGTAGCACCGCTTAGCCAATCTTCACTCTTCTCAAAAGGAGTTAAAAAGGGTTAGAGCTAATTAATACCTTAAGGAGAAGCCCTCAGGAATCCCCAGAATTATAGGCAACTTTGTGAAGTGGAAAAATAATAATAATAATGAAAGAAAATAGTAGCAACCAACTACATGAATGTGTTTGTATTTCAAAAGTAAGTCAAGGTGCTTTCCTTTACTCCAAAATCTTATGTGAATTACTAAGGTGAATTAGCAATAGCAATAGCAGTTAGACTTATATACCGCTTCATAGGGCTTTCAGCCCTCTCTAAGCGGTTTACAGAGTCAGCATATTGCCCCCAACAATCCGGGTCTTCATTTTACCCACCTCGGAAGGATGGAAGGCTGGGTCAACCCTGAGCCGGTGAGATTTGAACAGCCGAACTGCTGAACTGCAGTCAGCTGAAGTAGCCTGCAGTGCTGCATTTAACCACTGCGCCACCTTGGCTCTTGTAGTAATCCATCTTACAGAAAAATGTAAAAATCTGAATTATTCCTTACACTATGTAGTATAATAGTGGTGTTCTGTCATACAGCCTACTTGGGCTATTCAATAATTCTGGTTATTTTTAAGAAGAAATAGAAATAAACTCTTTGCAAGCTGTTCTGTTTATTCTTAAGGAACAATAGAATACAAATGAATTATTAAGTAATAAATTTTGAGAACCACTTTGATGTAGTGATTAATAAACCAGGTTAGATACTGGGGGAGTGTGAGTTCTACTTCTGCCGTTGGTCCCAAAAGCAGCTGGGTAATCTTTGGCCAGTGACAGACCCAGGAAGTTATCAACTACAAACACTTCTGAAAAACTTTGTCAAGAACATTGCAGGGATTAGTCCTGACCATTGCCAGGAGCCAACAATGACAGGAAGAAACAAAATAAATAAATTTTAAAGATCCATATATGTCTACCTGGTATCAAATCCACGAACTACAGCTCCCATTGATTTAGCTGCTCCTGCAGATGCTAATCCAGCAACTCCACCTCCAATGATCAGAACCTACATCCAAGCAAAGAATTATAACTTTTACCAATCTAAACTGTAAACACTAAATGACCGACATGAATCAAGATAAATTGAAGATACAGGACGGTTTTAAGTAGCACCCAACAGTAGCTGTTTGTCTAAGAACATAAAGCTTCTTGAAAAGGAAAATATTAACCAATCAATGGAATTAGCAATCACTGCAAGTACTGTTGAATTCTCCCATAGTGGAATGTCTGATTTCCAGATTCCATACAAGAGCAGTAAATAGCAGTGGTTTAAAAATCTAATTTTGTTCAGTCACATGCAGAAACAGCCAAAACAATTTCCAGACTGCACTTGCCAAGTGCAAGGAATCAGGATCACATGTTAACTTCCAGTTAAGTAGATTTTATTGCTCACACCTCTATACCAGAATCTAGTCAACTAATTCTCAGCGCTAAATTGGCAGTAGGCAAGTGTCAATGGAATTGGAGCATTTGTGGACACGTAACAATTCTACACTGAGTTGTCTCTTAACTCCATCTCCAGGTTCTGTTTCTTCCCCTACACAACTTTGCTTGAAAGACAAACAGCATGACTATGTCAGTGCCATTATAAACACAGCATTCCTGGGTTATACAATAAGAAATGCAAGTATACTCATAGGAACCACGATGTTTTCAAAACTACAAACATGTATTTAGAAAAGAATTTCATGAAGGAAAACCTTTTTAAAAGCCCAGTGCAGTTTGATTGCACTTAGCAATTGTGGAACACTAAGCAATAATTAGGAGAAAAAAAGAAAACAGAAGGAAAATTGCTTTAATTCTATAGAACATCACATCATGCTATGTTTCATTGTAGCTCTGTTTGCATAATTTATCCTCCTGCTTGACACAGAGAGAAAACATCACTTTGATTGGGCTTAGCTTTAGACTAATGAGATTTTGTCAGACTTTGCTCACAAATCTCAAGTTTATTTATCAACACTATAAAGAATGAAAGCTTGCCTTCAAAAGATTCTTTCAGATACTGAGTCATGCTTTCAATACATGTTTTGCAAGGAACTGTTTGTATAACCTGGAGAAGAATTTTCAGCATTCTTGGCAAGAATTCTGTTATCATTAACAGACATCAGTTAATTTCTAAGTGCCAGGGTACTAGTTGCTCTGTTAGCTGGGAAGAACGGAATTTACTCTTCCTCCTTCAGAAGAATTTGGTGCTACTATCTGAACTTTTATAGTAATACTGAAAACGCTGCAACATATGAGAAAATCATTTAATATTTTTAAAAAGTGTGGTGTGGAATGGATGTAATAGTTTTCCACTTTGTAAGAGGTAATGTAAGAAATCCACCAAACTGTATTAGCAGATTATATTTTGTATTGTAGTAATAGAACACAAATGTTGCAAAAGTTTGCATGACTCTATACAGGACTGTAATGAAACATATCATTTTATAAAGTTATTTCAGTTATGATGCTAATGACTGGAATAATCATGTTATTTAGCCTGAAGTCAAGATTAAAATTACAGGATTACCCTCTCCGTAATAGCAGTTCATCAGAATAAAGTTGTTAACACGTAGAAGTGACAGATATTTTACTGTTTGCCAGCAACAGTAAGCCAGATTTTATATTAATTTTATAATCTGCGTATCTTAAGCTTTAGTTTGAGAGACATTAATTTGTAAATTACTCAGTATTCGTTACAATTTAACAAATACTGCCAACATCAAAATAAATTACATTTGATTTACTAGGGAAAGGCTAGAAAGAGTCTCTGGAGAAGAAATGTCACTAGAAGAGATTGTAATCAACACATGAAGGCACAAAGAGCATTGCTAACCTGCTTATGATTGATTCATCCCACCTTTTTCCCACACATACCTTAGCTGGAGGAACTTTGCCAGCTGCCGTGATCTGACCAGTGAAAAAACGACCAAAATTATTAGCTGCAAGTATAACTGCCTTGTAACTGTTAAAAGAAAGAAAACCAGTCATCAGTATAATTGCATTTACATTTTTCCATAGATACAGTATGGTTTCTGTGTGTGGCTTCAGAGAGTAGCGTTTGCTGATCCACCCATCTATCTTCTGTTCCCATTCACGTAACCAACATAGCATAAAGCATAGTTCAAATGAATGTGATAACTGAAAGTAACAATGAGTCACAACTGGTCATCAGAAAGCTGGACACAATACAAATCATGGAATGAGAGAATCATGCTAAAGCACAGCTACTAACTGTGAACAATAAGTTGTCATCGGCACTATTGTATCAATCTGTTTGCCATCAATTTTGTATGCTTCAGTTGCTCCCAGTATCAAAACACGAGTACTGCTTCGGCCAGCCTGACAAAGCAATTCCCATACAAGTCCATGGAAACACACCATCAGCTACAGAAGTTCACAGCAAAACTTCAAGATAACTACTATTTTGAGCTCAGCCTCAGATGGTGGCTTTGAGGAAATGCTGAGAAGCCACCTTGAACTCCTGGAGGACAAGATGGATGTTAATCTAACATAAACCGATTTGTTTATAGTTACTATACGGTTTTTATTTTTCTGCTTCTCTTGTAGCATGTCTCCTTCTTCTGTTTCAGATTTCCTGATCACAGAGAATTCCTTCTTCAATTAATTAATATGAGCATCTTCTGAGATGGGACATTATATAAATTTGATTAATGAATAATAAATGTTAGGTTCAAATTTTTGTTCTTTCCTTTAACTAAAATAGCAATAGCACTTAAACTTATATACCGCTTTACAGCCCTCTCTAAGTAGTTTACAGAGTCAGCATATTGCCCCCAACAATTTGTGTCCTCATTTTACCCACCTCAGAAGGATGGAAGGCTGAGTCAACCTTGAGCCGGGTGAGATTTGAACTGCCAAACTGCAGGCAGCCAGCAGTCAGCAGAAGTAGCCTGCAGTACTGCATTCTAACCACTGCGCCACCATAACTCATACAGGTAGTCCTTCACTTACAACCATTATATGATAACTATTCAACTTTTCAGCACTGAAAAGCACTGATTTATGACCATTTATCACATTTATCACTGTTATAGCATTCCCAGGGTCAGGTGATCAAAATTCAGATGCTTGGCAACTGGATGTAATCATGACAATTTCAATGTCCTGGGATCATAGGATCACTTTTTTGTGATCTTCCGACAAGCAGAGTCAATGGAGGACCCGGACTCACTTAACAACTGCAATGATTCACTTAATCACTTAACTGTGGCAAGAAGGGTCATAAAATGGGGCCAAACTTTCTTAACTGTCTTGCTTAGCAACATAAATTTTGGGCTCAACCATGGTCATACATTGAGGATTATCTGTAGGCACTGCATTCTGAGAACTTGTTAGAAACTGGAATTTTTTTTGTTCTCTGTCTGGACCAGCTTAAGGGCAATGAATTTGTTCTGCTCACTAAAGAGGAAAGCAAAGATTGGTCTGAAATATGACTTCTACTCCATATCAAATTCATTTTTTTAGAATTCTGCAAATGAGTAAAAACAGTATGTGGTATCATACCCAGCAATGTTGGCCATAGAGCTGAGAGCATCATATCCCTGAGCAATGGTCACACGAGGAACCTGATCCATAGCCAAGACAGTGGTGTTTTTTTCTGCTAGTTTGTTCAGCAGATCTGGGTTTTGAGCTGGATAGATAAAACTGATCAGAGTACCATGTGGTTTAAAAAGCTCAATCTCATGGATGCCAAGTACAGAATTAAACATTGGAGCCCTCACCTAGAGAGGAGTAGAAAAAGAGTAAATCACAAAAATTCATAAGGCAAGAGTGGAAATGAAGCAAAACAAAACAATATTCTAATCATATTAATTTTTAAAAGCATGTCATGCTTTTGCTTTATTTGGTGTGTTTATTTTGTGAACTTTAAGTAGAATAGCTTCACAAACAAGGAAAATTAGTAAATGAAATGCCATTTAATAATTTTGTACTTAAAAGTTACATTATTAGAGTTTATTAATATTTGCAATGTATAAATTATTCAAAATAGCAATTGGCAAATGCCTCAATTTCTTGTCTAAAAAAGAAGCAACACAAGAAGTGGCATTCGATAATTGTACTGAGAGGGAGGAGGAGCCTAATTTGGTTACCTAGAAATATTTTTCCAATGCAAAAAGGTATTGAAAAAGAAGAATCCAGAATCTATACCCTTGCTAATGGTGTGGAAGATTTAATTTATTGTCTTTACAATAGGAAATTCCTTTAGTTAATGGTACATAACATTTTAGTGAATAATTCATGATTCGTACTGAACTCTCCCCTTAGAGCTATAACTCTCACACAAAATATTTCAGAAATGACCTTGTATTGTTTTGGAGGACATGAATGACTTACATACATTTTAAGTTGGGGCATCCTAGCTGCATAATTCGTACACTTCTCCCAATCTTGAATAACATCATAAACCTCACACACACACAGCCAAAAAAATCACACTAACACACACTGTTTTTTTTATAAAAACAACTTGCAAACTGGATCCTCAACTCACCAACAAGCAAATTACAAATTGCTCCATTACTACTAGGATAGGCTCAAATTATCCTTTGGGTAATTACCCCTACTTTAAGAAGAATACTGTTCAGTATTTCTCAAGCAGGGTTAAACTGTTTTGAGTGAAAATAGAGTATTCAAAACAGGGAAGAATCAAGTTTACGAAAGCTACCTAGTTGGATAATTTATTATTGTATTTGATATTATTTAGTGTTTCTCAACTTAAGCAAATTTAAGATGGGTACACTTCAAGTCCCAGAATTTTCCAGCCACCCATGCTGGCTAGGGAATTCTATGAGTTTATATCCATCTATCTTACAAGTTGCTTGAGAAACATAGACTAGATATATCAAATAAAATAATTTTATTAGATAAAATAGCTTTCACCAACTTGACTCCTCGTTCTGAAGCATTTATTTTCACTCAAAACCAGCATTTCTGCTGTCAATGTAGACAGAAGGGTGGGAAAGGACAAACAATTATCATTAAAGATTCAGTTTGTGGAAGTAAAATGTTGGTACAATGTTGCCCTTGAAAAGTAACAGCAAAATGGACTTTGCTCAGTCAACAGTTTGCCTGATAAACTGCATCTGCTCTACAGCAACTGAAGTTTGCTCTCTGCAAGACAAAATTTTATCAGATGTGCTTTGTCCTAGTTCCAAAGAAACCTGTGTTAAAATTTATAATGCTGTGTGTTTTTAAAATGCATTCCCTATGAAAGATTCCAAATAATGAAGATAGCTAGTAAAAGTGATTGAATTTGCTAACACTATGATTCATATTCAAAGTACCACCATAGATCAAATATATACTGTGTACTATGCAAATAGTATTTTAAGCTGATGTTTGAAGAATTAGGATAGGCCCACAATTCCTGATAGCTAGCAGCATAGTAAGTCCTACATGAAGATCCACAGCAATTATGTACTGGTAGAAATTCTCTTATACAGAAAGCCAATAAGGTGTTGTGGTTAAGGTGCTGACCTAGAAACCAGGAGATTCTGAGTTCTAGTCCTACCTTAAGTGTGAAAGCTGACTGTGGCCCAATCCCTCTTTCTCCACCCAATCTACCTCACTGGGTTATTATGAGGAAAATAAGAAGCAGGAGCATTAGGTATGTTTGCCACCTTGAATGGTATATGGTATGTGAAAATTTCTCAAAATAAAACTTTTGAATTCAACATGAGTTGAATTCAAAACTTCCTGAGTTCAAAATGGCTTTGGACGCCTGAAACAGTTGCTTCACATTTGAAATGACTGTTTCCACCACTTGGGAGGTGCTTTGAGCTTGAAATGCTTCCAAAATGATCAGAACGATTCATTTCAAATGCAAACCATTTGCTTTAACCTTAATTTTGTTTAAACAATTTGAATTCAAAATGTTTTCCATAATGCATATACAGGTAGTCCTCACTTAACAACCACAACTAGATCACATCGTTAAGTGAAACATCATGTGATCTTGATCTGTGATTTTACTGTTTGCTTCTGCACTAACTTTGCACATTGGAAGCCAACCGTGAAGCACACAAATGGCAATGCCTTGACTATGGGAACATTACAATGGTTGTAAGTGTGAGGACCAATTATACCGTTACCTTTTCAGTGCCATTATAACTCTGAATGTTCAATAAAGTGAGGGTCACCTAAACTGATGACAAAGTGGCTGTGGCTTCCTTTAATACCCTGTTTCCCCAAAAATAAGACCTCCCCAAATAATAAGCCCAATCGGCTTTTGACCACATGCGCTAAAATAAGCCCTCCCCTAAAAAATTTGAACGCATGTGGCAGCCGGTCCCCACCATTTCCTGGGGGAAGGGGGAAACATGTCCCATGCGCCCCACATGCACCTGCCATCCATGCAAAATGGCCTCACAGAGGCTGTTCCTGCAAACCCTAACCACCACGCCCCTTCTCTTCTTGGCGGCCACAAAGAGCTGTAGGCCCCACGATGCTAGGGATGGCAAGAGTGTGCCAGAAATAGAGACAGAGGTTCAGCTCTCTCTGGGTCAGCTGATCTGCGGGCCGCGAGCTGAGGTTAAGGGGCCTCCTGCACCTTAAAAATAATAAGACCTCCCCAAAAATAAGGCCAAGAGCTTATTTCAGGGGTCAAATTTCAGGGAAACACAGTATTCTTTATCCCAGGTCTACTACATACGTAGGGTCTCTGAGTTCAACTGAATTTTCTTGAAATTCCTCTTTCACATGTCTGGTTTTTACATTAAACATCTGTAGACTTCTATCTTCTTACCTTTAGGAAGCTGATGCTGCTTTGTCTCCTACCAGTGCCTGTGCGTTCCTACCAATTCCAAAAATGCAGTCGAAATATCTACGAAACAAATCTGTCCCACCTAATCCTTCATTAATAGAGATTTATCCCATTTCCTTAAACGAGTCTCTTATAGATAAGCAATACCTGACCATCATGATTTTAAATTATGCTAAGAATGTGTTTCTGGGATCCCTGCAACTCTTTTACATTAAGACAGACTTCCTCCATACATTTTATCTGTTTGAATTTGAAACACTTTGTGCATCCTTATTATTTAGTCTTCAAATTTTATTTATTTATTTCAGAAAACTTATATCACTGCCTAAGTCATTTTCAAGTGACTTCAGGCTGCTTACAAGGATTAAAAAAAAAAAATAATAATAAAAGAGAAATAACCCCCAACACATCAGGAACAACAAAGTGGAAAAACACTTTATTTTTTAAGAAAAACTGATCTCAGAGGAGTAATAGTAAACAGATAATTATTACCTTGAGGACTATGTCAGAGGCCAATACTTCCTTGGTGCCCTGGATCTGTGCTCCGGCCTCTCTATAATGGTCATCAGAGAACTTAGCAGCTTCTCCTGCACTTGACTCCACAATAACATTAAAACCCTGCTTAATCAGTACTTGAACTCCAGCTGGTGACAAGGCAATCCTTTTCTCATTTTGAAAGATCTCTTTTGGAACACCTATAGTCAATTCCTTATATGGAATACCTATAAAGGCAGAAATACAAACAATGTCAGAACTAACAGTTAAAAGCCTGAACATATATCATAATATCCTATGCAAAGTATTATTTGCACATACCGTAAATCAATTTTTAAAAAGCATTTAAAGCATTCTTATTTCAAACATGGTAAATTTTAGGAACACAGCCCACAAGTCATGCACAAAGCTAAAAATAACATGGTACAATTTTATTATTCCAGCCTTCCCCTACCTGGTAAATTCAAATGTATTGGGTCTCTAACTCCCATAATTGTGAGAGACCACAGCCAAGTGGAAATTGTGTAAGAGTGAATTTGCATTATTTTGCGTCCACCAGCATAGCAATTTAAGTTGGATGGCATTTATAATCTCCATTTCTTGGGCTATTCTCTTATTCCACGAACACAAATATCAGTTCATCTTCTAAGGCCAAATTAGTGCATCACTGTATAAAATACATCTGAAGCCATAATTCACTACCGGTATTTGTTTGTTTGTTTGTTTGTTTGTTTGTTTGTTTATTATTTATTTATTTGCAGGATTTGTATGACTACCCAGTGATCCTAGATAGCTGACAACAATCTATAAAAACAGAACATCCTTTCCCACCAAGGGGAACTGATCCAACTACTTCCAATTACTTCCTGGCTCAACCCCCATCCTAGCCCAATGCTTGAGGGAAGAACCAGATCTTCCCAGCCCTCTAGAAGACTAAAAGGCCTAGTTCATCTGAGATTCCATCAATATCAATGTAGCCCCAAATATATGAAAGCTATTCCGGATTCACATAGGTGATATAATATCCCAGGCAAGCATAGACAATTATTTAGTAGCTGAGAGGTTCATTCATTTGAGGGAGGGAGGGAGGGAGGGAGGGAGGGAGGAGATGCATAATGCGTGCTTTGAGCAAAAGCCAGAATATTGGTTTATAACTGGCATTGACAGTTTGGGGTTTTTTAGTTTACGCTTAAATATTCCATGTTTCCATCTCAAGAGGTCAGTTTTCAGCATAAAGTCAAGAGGTTCTGGAAACCACAAAAAATGGGGCTTGAGAGGAATTAGTTCCCTGCTGGCGATAAAGATTCTGTTTTATGTACAACTCTGTGAAGGTTCAAGTTAACTTCTAGCAATACGAATGACACATATTAAAATTCTTCTGTATACACACTGTGGAAATAACCTTCTATGAGTATGAGAAAGGTTAAGCATGCCTTGAAGACAACAGAGGCATCAGACAATCCAACTACATAAACATGATTAGAGGTGAGGGAGGAATGGTTGTGAACCAACATCTACTTAATCAGCACTGCTGACCGAACACTAATTTCTACTCTGCCACCTTTCAAAAGGCGGATGCTTAACAATAGCCGTTTCTATTGAAGAAGCCAATTGCATAGTTCCCCTCATTCCTTTATCTTTCCTCAAAAGGAAAGTTCCAGCACAAATTCTGTGTTGGATAAGCATAAGCAGAATAGAAAACAATAGTGGGAACTGCGGCTATCACATATGTAGGGATCCAGCCTATAATAATGGTGCCATCGCAGAGTACCATTTGCTACCATTGGCAACTGGTTTGTATTTATGATGGATGCACTGTCCTGGGGTTATCTGATCACGTTTATAATCTTCCCAACTGGCTTCCCACAAGCAAAGTCAATGGGGGAAACCAGATTTACTTAACAACCATGTAACTCACTTAAATACCACATGAATCACTTAACCACTGCATGATTCACTTAGCAAATTGCAGTGATTTGCTTTTAACAGCTGTGGCAAAAAATGACATATCATGGGACAGAACTTACTTAATACCTATACTAACTATTGAGCATTCACTTTGCTGAAACAACCATCAGTCTATATCCATAAGGTAAAGATACATATGTGCTAGTCATTCCCGATTCTAGGGAGCGGTACTCCTCTCTAAGGTGAAGAGCCAGCACTGTCTGAAGACGTCTCCATGGTCATGTGGCCAGCATGACTAAATGCACGGAACACTGTTACCTTCCCACCAAAGGTGGTCCCTAATTATCTACTTGCATTTTTTAGGTGCTTTCAAACTGCTAGGTTGGCAGAAACTGGAACAAGTAACGGGAGTTGAGTCCATTACGTGGCGCTAGGAATTCAAACGACTGAATTGCTAACCTTCTGATCAACAAGTTCAGCGTCTTAGCCACTGAGCCACCATGTCCCTTTCTGTATCCATAGAAGCACCCAAACCCTACTAATACTGCTATTATACTTTTTTTAAATCACTTGTTGATACATTAAGCATTACTAGCCATAGGCAGTCCTCCACTTACAACTGTAATGGAATCTGCAGTTACAGTTGTAAAGGGGGTCATCTGACTGTGGGGGCATATGGGTGGGCAGCAACCATCGGAAATACAGAACTGGGTCATAAGTACCTCTGCGGAAGTCTATCATAATTTTGAAGGGTCACTAACTAACCAGTTGTAAGTCAAGGAGGACCTGTAATTAAACAAGAAGAATTGACTACCTCTTAGGAAGAAGTTCAACCATGCATTTATTAGTTGAAAAAGCACACACAAGTTCACTTTCCCACACAATTTAAATTCATTCCAAAATTCAAGCAGCAATATTATACATACTAAAGATGTTACTATGCAGATTCTTAATGCTACATCTTCCCTATGGATATTTTTCTTGGTATGGCAAAATTTCTGGAAGACACCTGTTGGAGAAGACAACTACTGTAATACAAGTGTTCTGTGTATATAATGAACTTTTAAGTATGTCATCTTCATTAATATTTTCTCAAAATATGGCTGATGCATACTTTTATTAGTCTTTTCTATTGTAATCCATTCCCGTTTGTGCATAACAAAGAATTAGTTACAGTCCTGAAAACAAAAAAAAATGGAACTCATGCAATATTTTATAATCACTCAAACTTTCTATTCAACCACATAGTTCACTTCTTCTGTCCTATCAGGAAAAGAAAAAAAAAACAACCTGAAATTTATTTCTCTGAAGGCAAAACAAGCAACAAAGGCAATAATTCTGGTATATAACAAGTTAAAAAAAAGATATGGGAAGTTATTCCCATTTGTTTCATCAGCAACACCCTTTAACTGTATTGCATTATTTATAAAGCTAACTATTATTGAAGTGATATAAAAACCACAGCTATTAAAAATAAAGATGAAAACATTTTTTCTGGGAATCAGTCCAATTAATAAGCTTCAGGTACTCTTAAAAAATCCCACAATTAAGCAGAAATACAGAACTGAAAGTAGGCAGGCAAATACAGGTAGTTCTCAACTTACAACGGTTCATTTAGCAACCATTCAAAGTTACAATGGCACTGAAAAAAAGTGATGTATAATCATTTTTCAGTTACGACCTTTGTCGCATCCCCATGATCATGTTATCAAAATTCAGGTGTTTAGCAGGGTTGCTTGGCTCCTATTTTATGACCATGGCTCTGTTGTAAGCTCATGCGATCCCCTTTTGCAACCTTTGGACAAGCAAAATCAATGGGGAAGCCTGATTCACTTAACAACCGGGTTACCAACTTATCAAGTACAGTTAACAACCGTGGCAAGAAAGATCGTAAAATGGGGCAAAGCTCACTTAACAACAGAATTTCTGGGCTCAATTGTGGTCGTAAGTTGAGGACTACCTGTAGGTGGCTTTGTTGGCCCTTCATTGTGAGACCCTTAGTGGTCTCCCACAAGAGATAAGCAGACAGACTAACCAAATCACATAATCACTTATATCAGTGATGGAAATTCTAAACTAAGAGCTCTACAAAAGAAATTGTTGCAGAGATTACTCGCTAAAGCTAAGGTGGGGTATAAAACTGCAAAATGGGTACCTCGTGACTGGTTTACTCTATCAACAGCTCTAGAAGCTGCTCACCTTTATTCAGAGTTCTGCAGGAAGAGGAGCAAAGAGCCTAATAGGGCAAAATGAAATGAAGACAAAAGAATGCAATGAATAACACGGAGAAAACAGAAATCCTTGCAATCAAATTTACCTGTATTTCAAAGGAAACAGACTTATAAAAAATGCACAAGCACACAACTTTCAATACAGTACATATTACATTAGAGAGATGAAGCAACAGAAAAGAAATACAAAAATGAAACAAAAGAGAGAAGAAAATTTAAGATGTGAAAGCCGGTAATCAACCATTAGATGAGTGGGAGGCTTAGAGAAATTCCAAAAGTAATCGTAGATCCTGAAGGCTAAATTTCAACCAAACTTGGTACACAGATGACTTAACCTCTGGAAACAAATACTCTGGGGGTAATACACCCCTAACACGCTGGGGGGAGGGAGTTCTGTTAAGAGCCTTGTTGTGGCTTAAAACGGATTCTACTGTATTGCCTTAAAATGGCTTCTACTGTACAGCGCTGTGAAGTTGCCACACGGCTTCACAGTACTCCACTAGGAAGTTCCCTCTGGTAAGGGGGGGGGGGGGAATCTAATATTAGAAATTGCAGCAATGTTCATGGAAGGAAGATTGGGATAAATAAATACACATGCAGCACCCAGTTATCAGCTAATAACAAATAAAAATATGGATTTCATGCATTGGTTTATTAGAACACTAATTTTAACCACAGTTCCTCCAACACAATAACTTTAAGATGAGCCAGAATGTAACTCTCATTATGCCAGGCAATAGAACCATTGATTGTTCTGATTCAACTTACAATTGAACCCAAAATTTATGTTGCTAAGTGGCACAATTAAGTGAATTTTACCCCATTTGATGAGCTTTCTTGCCACAGTTGTTAAGTGAATCACAGCAATTGTTAAGTGAATCTGGCTTCCCCATTGACTGCTTGTCAGAACGTCGCCAAAGGTTATCGCATGATCCCAGAACACTGCAGCTGTCATTAATATGAATTTTGATCACGTGACCACCAGGATAATCCTAACGGTCATGTGAAAATGGTGATAAGTCACTTTTTTCAGTGACATTATAACTTCGGTCACTAAATGAACTGTTGAAAGTTGAGGACTATCTGTAATCTCATAATTGAATGTGTATGTATGTATGTATGTATGTATGTACGTAAAAGCTAGCATTCTAAAAAAAAAAACACTAATTACTAACAACATATTTATTTGTAAAATACCCTTGAGGAAAAGGAGAAAAAATTCAAGAGATTTAGTTTAAGATCTAAGTCTTCCAAGAAGTCATTTTGTGACTGTACAGGTAGTCCTAGATCAGGGGTATCAATCAAGATTTCATTGAGGGCCACATCAGGGTTGTGTTTGACCTTGGGGGACTGGGCTGGGTGTGGTCAGGATGGACGTGGTCAGCTTGACATCACTCGTGTTGGCCCAAGCGCTCTGCCAGTGAAAATAGGCTCCTGAGCTCCGTTTTCGGCTGCGCCAGCCTCCTACAACCCGCTGCCAATAAAAACGCAGCTCCGTTTTCACCGGCAGAGGCTCTGCGGGCCAATCCATTGTTTTCAGGGCAGCCCCAGAGGCCAGATCTAAGCACCCCAAGGGCTGTATTCAGCTGCTGTGCTTTGAGTTTGACACCCTATTCTAGATTTACAAACATTCATTAAATGTTCAAAATTATTCATTAAATGTTCAAAGTTTTGAAAACAGTGTTATCTAAAGTGACTTATGACCAGTCCTCACATTTACAACCATTGCAGCATTCCCCAGAGTCATGTTATCAAAATTCAGGCACTTGGCAACCAGCATATATTCACAACACTTGCAGCACCTTGGGTTCAGGTGATTGCCATTATAATCTTCCTGGAGGGCTTCCAACAAGCAAAGTCAATATGATTTGCTTAGCAATAGCAATAGCAATAGCAGTAGACTTATATACCGCTTCATAGGCCTTTCAGGCCTCTCTAAGCGGTTTACAGAGAGTCAGAATATTGCCCCCAACAATCCGGGTCCTCATTTTACCCACCTCGGAAGGATGGAAGGCTGAGTCAACCCTGAGCCGGTGGGATTTGAACCGCTGAACTGCTGATCTAGCAGTCAGCCTGCAGTGCTGCATTTAACCACTGCGCCACCTTGGCTCTTAGCAACTATGTGATTCGCTTAAAGACCATGGTAAAAAAAAAGTAATAAAATTAGGTGCGACTCACTTAACCACACTGCTTACTGACAGAAGTCACAATCCCAATTGTGGTCATCAGTCACTGTGACCACTAAATGGTCTCAAAATTCCAAATTAAACTTTTTAGTGTAAAAGGTAATTAATTCTAAATTAAACTTTTAGTGTACAAGCGTTGTTTTTTTTAGCGTGTGAATAATTCACTTTCTTGATCTTAAGTTTTTCATATTAGCCACTGGCAAAAATGAAGGATCCATATTTCCTGCACCATTAAGGTAAAGGTAAAGGTTTTCCTTGCATATATGTGCTAGTCGTTCCCAACTCTAGAGGGAGGTGCTCATATCCGTTTCAAAGCCAAAGAGCCAGCGCTGTCCAAAGACGTCTCCGTGGTCATATGGCCGGCATGACTAAATCCTGAAGGCGCACGGAACGCTGTTACCTTCCCACCAAAGGTGGTCCCTATTTTTCTACTTGCAATTTTACATGCTTTCGAACTGCTAGGTTGGCAGAAGCAGGGACAAGTAACAGGAGTTCACTCCATTACCCGGCGCTAGGGATTCGAGCCACCAAACTCCCGAGCTTTCTGATCGACAAGCTCAATATCTTTCACCATTAAATTAAATTCTCACCATTAAATTAATGAAAATCCTGAGTTTCTCCTCTTTTTTTTACTAAAAAAAGAAGCAGCAGCAGAGGATCCATTTCAAAATACTAGTATTCCAGTAATTTTCATGTTCATTTTATTCTCCAAGTCTTTTATTAGAGCTAGCCTTAGTCAATGAGAACCACCATCCCGCCTCCTCCTGCCATGTGTCAAACTTCAAGAGATCTCCAGACAGGCATGCTTCCAGGCGTTCTAAGCATGTGTATAAACATGTCTTTCAGTGATTTAATCAGAAGAAAATACCACTCTTTTTTTTCTGGCTACTGAGTCTAAATGTTCTTCAAAGAAAACAATTTCCTTTAACAAAGCTCCAGCGACTGAAGTTGCTATTATAGTTATAAAATTATGTACTGAGTAATTAAAAGTGGGTTTTGCTGAGTTGTTTTCTGGAATTCTGTATTTACCTGCTGGTAGTCAATACCAAATTATTCCCCAGCAATTTCACCAGCTCAGCTTTTTTTAGGACTACAAGTTGCGTTCCTCAATGCACTATAACTAGGAAAACATGCTGACTCTTCAGTAATAGGGTTTCTTCAGAATTCTTTCTTTTCTCATTAAAACATCATTTTTAGGCACACTCTTTATCCATCTGCCAACATTTCTCACCATTATTTTCTGCAGAAAACATCACCAACGTCTCGGCTTGGGGGAGGGGAGTCTCTCTTTTTTTGCAGTTTGCATAAGAAATACTACAATTTATTGTTCCTTCTATTTATAGGTTATGTTGCCAACTTATGGCAAACCAACTGATTTTCACTCATGCTATTATTTCTTATGGATTTTATAGTAAGAGACAAAATACAGAGGTAAAGTTCTTTAAGATACAAATACTTATCACTATCCTTTAACCCCCCATGGATGAAACAAACACACAGGTCCTACGCAGATTCACATTAACAGAGGCTTCAAAATTTCAGTGGGATAAGTTTGGGTTTGGTCTCCATGGCCAAAGCAAAATGATTCTTATAGACTGAAAAAAGATTTTGAAACCAAAACAATGACTTTTGGCCACATAAAAGTTACCCAGTCCAACGCTACACAAAGTCAAAATTCCTTAGTTAACTCTGATCCCTGAAACCTCTGGCTTCCTTAAAAAATGAATAACTATATTAAATCAAAAGTCTTCCCAGAGTCTCCTCAGTGTAAGGGGCAATATATAAATTTAATAAACACTTAAATACATAAAATATGATGATACTCATCATCAATTTCTGCCACCAAACCCAACACCAATATTGGACTATCAAAAATAATCAAATATATATCTGATTGGAAGAAAACTGGTAGTAAGATGCAACTTTATGGTACTTAGAAGTCCATTCTAAGTAATAAGTTATATAGTCACATTAAGAACATTCATTTCCATACAGTTCTCTTTCATGCAATATCTTCAAGAGAATCACATTACTCAGATAAGATCTAAAATATTCACTAATACAGTGTTTTTCAACCACTGTGCCGCGGCACACTAGTGTGCCGTGACATAGTGTAAGATGTGCCGTGGGAAAAACACTTTATATATAGTCAATATAGGCACAGAGTTAAAATTTTTTAACATTTTCTAATGGTGGTGTGCCTTGTGATTTTTTTCATGAAAATTGTGCCTTTGCACAAAAAAGATTGAAAAACACTGCACTAATATGCTTTAACTTTGTAGATTCAAGTTTGCAAAGCTCCTATAAATTCTACAAAAATGTTGATAGGACTGTAATTTTTTTTGTCCCACTTATGTAACTTAATTTAATGAATTTTTAAAAGCAGGCTGGTATAGTCATATTAATCAAGGCTCTTGTTATATTTCAGATGGAGCTACTATTATTTTAAAAATACCAAGGAAAGAGTTCTTAGTACCTAACTGAATATATTCTGTATTGGGGAAAAAATGTAATCTCTTAAGGCATCACTGATTTAATAAACATGTTGACAACTTGCAATTTAGTTAGCATGGAGTTTTCATAGCCAAGAGGCAATCCTTCTCATTCAAGACAGTTTTCAGATTCCTTCCAATTTACTTTCTCAAAAAATAACACAATAAAAGAAATAGCATATAATTTTTCTTATGTGCATTCAGACTGGATGTATTAGTATATCCCTATACCAGGGGTGTCAAACTTGATTTCTTCGAGAGCCAAATCAGCATTGTTGTTCTCCTCCACAGGCCAGCCAGGGGAGGGGAAATGGGATGGATGCAGCACCCTGCTGGCCAAAATGGGACATCGGGGTGCCCCGTTTTCAGCCTGGACAGCCTCCTGCAGCACCCTGCTGGCCAAACCGGAATGTGAGGGGTGTCACACATCGCCAACGTGCCCCATTTTGGCTGGCAGAGTGCTGCAGGATCCAGGACAAAAATGGGGTGTGGGGAGGGTGCGCATGGCCCCCCCAAACCCTGTTTTGCCTGCCAGAGGCTAGTCCTTTGCTTTTTCCAGGCCGGATCTGGCCTACAGGCCTTGAGTTTGACACCCCTGCCCTGTACTGTTTCATTAACAACACTGTAAGAGCACTTGCAGAATATACTAGTACAAGTTTCATACCTCCTATTGCAAAATAAGGATGGGAGAAAGGTCAAAGCGACACGTGTTGATTGTATAGGTAGTTCTCGACATATGACCACAATTTAGACCAGAGTTTTTGTTGCTAATCAACATGGTTACATGAATTGTGCCCGATTTTATGACTTTCGACATGGTTATGTGAATCATAACCAAATCTGGCTTCCCCCATTTATTTTGCTTGTAAGCTGGGAAAGCAATTGCCGACCTTGGGAGGCTGCAACCATCATAAATGCTAAGGCCAGCTTCTCTTTTCCAGTGCTGTTGTAATATCAAATGGTTGCTAAATGAATGCTTTTAAATCGAGGAATATCTATGGTGCCATTTCCCTTTGAATCCAAACCAAACAGTGAGAGATACAGTTGCAATACATCTAGTATAATAAATTGCAGAAGCAACAAAACGAGAGTAGAAAAATGAATGAATGCTTTTCTAGGTCCCATGCCAAACTGCGTAAATCATTTCAAAACACACGTGTGGAAAAATGTGCTCTGGAAATTCCACCACTGCAGACTAAATTATAAAACATGCACCGACATATACCCATTACATTAATTCAGGAGATAGTCTTATCAGTCTATCATTTCTCCAGTTTGTAATAAAACTGCATTGTGTAATGTATCTAACAACCCATTCATCTAGGAACTGTTCTAGATAATTGGATAACTAACAGATTAGTTAATTCACAAAGACATTTCTAAAGCACAATTCCATACTTTCAAGAAGAACCATTGTCTTTGTTAACAAAGTATTAGTTGTTACAATCAAAGAACAAGGGCTAATGTAATACAAAGAACATCTGAAGGACATAATGTGGACTGGAGCTCTTGAATAAGTTCAACATGCTAATTCGGAAATGCAGTCTTTTGTTTTCCTTTGAAAGTACATCACTACCAAGCCAGACTTAGGCATTTGACAGCCCTGGGATCACATCTGGCCCTTTGTTCCTATCCAGCCTGTGAGAGGTCAATCACAAATTAGAAATTGGTGTGCAACTGCATTGCTTTTATTTTGAAGGAGACTGTTTTCAATTCATATATGCCGTGTTTCTCCAAAAATAAGACAGGGTCTTGTTTTCTTTTGATCCTTGAAATAAGCACTTGGCCTTATTTTGGGGGAAATCTTATTGATTTTGAGGTGCAGGTGGTGGCGAGCGTGGTCACCTCATGGCTGCTGCTGTGTTGCAATACTTTTGGGGAGGGCTTATTTTTTGGCGCATGCACTCAAAAGCCTGATTGGGCTTATTATCCGGGAGGTCTTATTTTCAGGGAAACAGGGTGTACGTTCATGCATATCTATGGACCTTCACAGCCCTCCACAACAGGCCCAATTTCTCAGGGCCCCTTGGGAAAATTAATTCCTCCCCCCTTGCTACAAGATAACTTTCTGAGATATGGTGCACTGCAGATTACTAATGCCTATTATTCAATTATTTGAGTTCAGGTCCCGAAAGCCAGCTGGATGATCTTGGGCCAGTCGTTTACTCTTTGTCCAATCCACTTCACAGGGTTGTTCTTGTGAAGAAAATAGAAGGAGGAAGGTGTGTTGGATATGTTCACTGCCTTGAGTTATTTGTAAAAATAATAAAGGTGTGATACTAAATAAATTTCTATAGTTGGCTTACGCAAATGGAACACAGAAATGTTCTCTTTAAGGCGTAAATGTCTAGGCCTTTCACATCCTACTACTCTACTGTAATGAGTGAACCAAGTTTCAAAAACTCTATTAGAACATAGTCAAAGTCTGCTGCTTATCTTTAGATAAAGAACTATGATTCTTGCAGAATACAGCAGTATCCTCGATTCTTTTTCTTATATTATTAGCATGATAAATGCTGGGAAACCAGAAAAAACAAATTGGGACTGTCCTTTATACATTTTAGCCCCAGATAGAATTGAACTGAAATCATGCAAACCAGTTTACATACCTGATTTGGTAGCTGCTTTACACCAGAGAACCTGGTGGGTAAGGAATGTCCTCACCCTTGGCGTCTTCACAGTCTTCACCTTGTGGCATATCACATTGTTGAAAAGGGGAACGGAGAAATTACTAACTGTACGCAGGATGCCTGCCATATTGCCCAAATCCAGCAAGGAGATCACACGTTAGGAAGCCACACAGCTGCTCTGCTCTATACAAAAAAAAACCATTTTCAATTTAGCAAATAATAACACATGAAACTTGAAAAGTATGTGTCATTGCTATAAAGAAGCCCAGGTTAAGGTTACAAAATAGACTTAGACTTTAAAATGTGTTTGGCAAATTTTACAAGACAAATAAATGATCTTTTCTCCATGAATACGTAGTTTAGCAATTGTTTTAAATACACACCTTGAGAAAGTGTGCAGAACATGACCGCCAAAGCACAACGAAGACTGCATTTCATCATTACTTTGATGCAATGTTAAAATGTAAGCTAACATACAAAATTATGTAACTATAATTCCATCTAATTCCAATAGGAGAGTTGATAGAGGACATATTCAAAGTACAAAGTACAAAGTACCATTGTCAAATAAAAGTAGAAAAGAGTATCTGAGCCCTTTGGGATTTACTCCTAATTTTCATTAGATAAACCAAGAGTGGTTCATGATAATTTAAATATAAGTATGTGCATGAAATAGTACTATTTCAGAGATTAGGACTGAATTTTCATATTTAAATCACTTAAACAGATGCTCCTCAAAAGCAAGTGCAATAATTTAAAGTATCAAAAGACTACAGTATTTGTTGGTTTAGTTGAAATAAACAAATACAGTATGGATAAAATGGAATAGTACATTATCAATACATGACATATGTATTTCAAACTGTATTTTATTTGTGTTAGGAAAGGGATAAAATTTCATCCCCTTATTAACCTTCAGCTGTATATTTCTGGTTATCTACTTGGACTGTATATAACCCAAAACAAGTTAGCTAGATTAAACAAATTACAACAGTGAAAACAAACAGCAAGGAAGATTTTTTTAAAAAAAAAAAACCACAAACCATACATAGCTGGTAGCCAATGGCACAGATCTGTTGAGCTATTCTAAAGTATGATTACACAACTGCCAATGCAAGCATTTTATAATAGATAAACTAATTATAATCTTCACTGTTGGAATGGTTAATACATAAATCTAACCATATGAACATTCAAAAGATTTAAAGGGGAATCTAGCATTCCAGTGTATTCATACCCACAAGAAATTCAAGCAATAAAAAGCCAGCACAATAGTGAATAGAATAACTTGATAACTTATATATCAACAATACTGCATATTTAGCAATATACAACATGCACTTACCACATCTATTTTCAAATTTATTAAAAATCCTAATAAAAATGCTTGTGCATTGAAAATGCATGATTATTCTAAACTTTCAAAACAAATCAAATCATGGACAACATTTCTATTTAAGAAATAAATTCATTGTAAGCTGGCTATTATATAGCTACCCAACAATGAGAGACAGTAATAGTATTTCAACTAGAAATACATGTGTAACCATTTCCAACACCAACACGAACAGTTTCTAAGGAAACTGCTATAAATAGAAAACACTAACACTGTGAAACAGACTTCTGCCACGTACTCACACATTCAGAACAGATATTCTTGCCAGCAAAGAGAAAACTAAGATCATTTGTGGTCCTCTATGTCCTCAAGAGTGACATGCTGGCAGATAAAAGAATTCTCTTAAATCAATAACCTACATTAGTGTCCTGACTAATGAGGCATTACCAAATCTTCAGCAAATGCAGGAAGCTGAATTCTTCATTCAAAGGAAACTCCACGGGGGCTGGTTGCTAAAGACAAGGATGTGCATAATCTGCCTAGGCACAGATGATTGGATACAGCTCCTGTCAATCCCCAACTGGTGTCAAGTTCATTCATTGACTTGTAAAAACTGCCTTAGCTTGCGAACTTTTAACTTACACCATTTGCAGTCATTCATTGTCTAATCTCATTCAATTTTCCCCAATTTTTTAAACAGAAGCTTGAAACAGAAGTTTCAGCCTGCTTTAATCTTTAAACCATCCAATGATTTTTTTTTATTTTTAAAAAACAATGATTCTATCACTATTTTGGGGGATTATTTGGAATGCACTTGCAAATTTAAAATTAGTCTTCCATTTATGGGGCCTAAATATGTAAAGCATTGTGTTTACTTCAAAAGCCTAGTTAAGAGTACCATCTAAAGCTCATCTTCATGAATTTGTGAACAGTATTTTTAAAAAGTTGACAAGTAGATTTCACAACGACTATCTAAAGGCTTTAGGGCAACATTTTTATATGTTGTATTTTTAAAGTCAGTTCTGAACATTGCAATTAAGAGATAGGAATGGAGACAGCAATTGGTGTAAATTTTTATATTACAAATTCCCGGTCATCCACAAAGAATTACTGGCAGAAATATACCCTATTACACTTTCCTGGTTTGCATTTCTGATAGCATGAAGGCACATATTTCCTTTTCCTGTTTTATTGGGGTACACAGGGCTGTCTGCACTAGCTCGGAGTACCAGAAGTATCTACATTCAATCCAAGATACACACACACACCTCTACAAAAGCATCCACCCAAGTATTATGCATGGAGGTACAAGCCCAACTAAAACCTTTCAACATCTTCCAAGACACTTTGAAAGTTGTCCCACTTTTGAAGTCAGGACAGATTCACAGACAGCATTCATTAAAGCAAGATTTCAAAAGAGGTCCTCCTAATATATGTAATGGCCACCCTCCAGCATTCATCTCAAAACATTAAAGGGTGTGAACTCCCTAAACTCAAAAGTTGTTGAAGAAACCCCAAGTTGTCCTTTCAAAGCCTCTTCCTACATGGCCTCTTCTACTCACTAAATAGGTAAAGGTAAATATTGGTTTGGCAAAGAGTCTGGAAACTCAACCAAGGTCATTACCACCATTCCCACTGCATGTTTGACCTCCACCGAAACACAACCGCGTTTGACTTTAGTTGCCCTCTGTCAGGGAGAAAAACTCGTGACTTTCTCACGACTTTCTTGAGGGTGGGTGGTGGTGGTTGTTTTGCCACCTGCAGCATTCTTCTGCTACCTTTGGTTTTCTTCTCCCGCTTCCCATAAAAAATAACTTTTCTCTCTTTAGAAGGCACGCTGTTTTTATAGATATATTCCTATAGTGGCTACCCGCGCACGTTCCTAGTTTCTTGCAGGCGTCGTTGGGATGCCAGACCTTTCCACCCTGCAGCCCAGCTCCGAAGCCAGACGCGCCCCAGAGATCCCCACCGAGATTGTTTTTTTCCACAGGGCTTCTTAGCAGACAGGACAAGTTCCGCTTCTTGCACCTCCTCGAGAGAAGACCGATCCCCTACTCGGAGCCCGCAGCATCCAACAAGCGTTGGGGGGAAAAGCCGTTTTACCTCCGTCTGCAACTTGGGGGGGGGGGAGGGAAGGCAGAGTCACCGCAGGTTGCGACCCCTCCTTTCCCCAAACCCGCGTTGCTATGCGCATGAACGACAACTGGCCCGCAACGGGACAACTAACCTCTTTGTCCTGCGCTTCGTCACAGCCAGGAGATGGATGGGATTTTTTTTTCCTGCGCGATCCCCCAATTCCTCCCCACTCACCCGGCCCGTTACCTCTCTCGTGGGCGCTGGGCTGCACGGGTGAGAGATGCAAGTAGAGAAAGCCTCTGGAAAGCCTCGCGGCTGCTTTGCTAACAGAGATGGCCCTCGCGCGAAAGGGAACGAAAGGGCGGAATCGTCCCGCTTTCGCCTCCCCCCCCCACTCCTGCAGCCGTGGGGCAGCGAGCCCCGGTTTGCCCCAGGCCACCTTCCCCTCCCCTTCCCTCCTCTCCCCTCCATTCCCGTAGGCATAAAAGCAGACAAGAGACCAGACCTACCGCCTCCGCGCCCAGCCTTGCAAAACGCGGCGGCGGCAGCTGCGCCGACGATCTCCTAGTCGGCTCGAGACGGGAAAGCCGGAGAGCCGCGCGCCAGCGCGAGGTCCAGGGCCAAGAGGGCGGGGCGGCCGGGCGAGCGCGAGCCTCCCGGGCTTCGGCAACTCAAAGGCTGTGAAAGGAGGGGGGGGGGGAGCCCAACCTCTGCCGCCCGAGCGGGCGAGCTAGCAAGGAAGGGCGGGAGGCGACGTCACGCTTTTTTTCAAAGCGAGGGGGGGCGAAGGGTCTCTGAGGGCACGTGATGGCGCGGCTTGCTCTCTCTCTCTCTCTCTTTTTGCGCCCGCCCGAGTGCGCATATGCTTTCCCCTCTGCAAAACGGGAAGAAGGGGAGCCTTTTAGGTTCTGTCACCGTCTCTTTGCGGGAGGGGAGGAGGAGGAGGTGGCTTCTCCGGGGGAGACTTTAAAGAAGGAAGACTTCTCCGGGTAAGGCAGGGAGTGGAGGGGGCGGGAAAACAATCACTCCCCTTCCTGCAAACCCGGCTGGATTTGAAATCCTTGAGGTTTGTGTTTTTTCGCTCCAGCGCTTTTCAATGGGGCTTGTTTTCTAGTTTAGCAGGAAGGGCTGTGTGGGAACCGGGAACACCCCTCCTTGGGAACGGGGGGGATCGTTCCGTTCGTTTACCCGGCTACTGAGGGATGCAGGTTGAAAAAGAGTTGATTTAGGACAGAACCGCCCCCCCCCCCGCGTAAAAAATAACGCTTCGGAAAAGAGTATCAAAAATTCATGGATGTCTATGGAGATTCTCAGTCGGCCGGCCAGCCAGCCAGTCAGGGTTGTCCCAAAGGTGCTTTTTTCCCCCCCAAGAGGCAACTGGACTTTCAGGTTTTTAACAGAATAACAAGAGTTGGAAGGGACCTTGTAGGTCATCTAGTCCAACCCCGCCCAAGCAGGAGACCCCTACATCGTTTCTGACAGAGGGCAGTCCAGTCTCTTGAAAGCTTCCAGATCTCATGTTACAGGAGACATCTTTGTTTTGAAGAAGTTTCGTTTCTCACCCAAGAAGCTTCCCTCACCTGAAAGTGAAACCCGAGTTGAAAGTCTCTTTTTTTAAAAAAAAAATCATTTTGCTATGATGGGTGCGATCCCATCCGATGAGTCCCTCCCCTTCCTATGTTAATGTGTTCAGGAATTGACATTATGAAGTCCTAGCTTTAGTTAAGAACTAAAAATAAAAAGCCTCTAAAACTGTCAGCCATGGAACTGATAAAATGAACCCAAAATGAAAAACAAAAACAGTTCATATAAACCACATTATTTTGCTTTTTACACGTGCCATCAACCGTGAATTACAAATTCCAATCGCTGTAACAAGTAATATGCTAAGTGAAACTACATTGTTTCTCTCTTTTTTTGCCCATTTCCTCACTAGTGGTTTACAGGATCAGCTGGTAGGACCTGACCCAATCCTCATGTTGGAACTAGAACACCTGATACCTCTGTTCAGTGATAGCTGAATATTCCTTCCACTAGGAAGAAAATAGCCTTAATTTGTAAGCCCTTAACCAAAGGCTACTGCAGGAGTTCTTCCTTATACTAGACATAAAGCTGAGAGGGGTGACTAATACAAGTAGTCCTCGACTTACAACAGTTCATTTAGTGACCGTTTACAGTTACATTAGCACTGAGAAAAGTGACTTATGCCTGGTTTTTCACACTTATGACCGTTGCAACATCTCCAGGGTCACATGATCAAAATTCAGACGCTTGGCAACTGGCTCATATTTATGACACTTGCAATATCCCGGGATCGCCTAATCCCCTTCTGCGACTTTCTGACAAGCAAAATCAATGGAAAAGTGAGATTTAGCAATAGCAATAGCAGTTAGACTTATATACCTCTTCATAGGGCTTTCAGCCCTCTCTAAGCAGTTTACAGAGTCAGCATATCGCCCCCACACTCTGGGTCCTCATTTCACCCACCTCGGAAGGATGGAAGGCTGAGTCAACCTTGAGCCGGTGAGATTTGAACCGCCGAACTGCAGATAGCAGTCAGCTGAAGTCGCCTGCAGTACTGCACCCTAACCACTGCGCCACCTCGGCTCAAGAGATTCACTTAACAACCATGTTGCTAGCAATAGCACTTAGATTTATATACCGCTTTACAGTGCTTTACAGTTTAGAGAGCCAGCCTATTGCCCCCAACCATCTGAGTCCTCATTTTACCTACCTCGGAAGAATAGAAGGCTGAGTCAACCCTTGAGCCTAGTGGGATTTGAACTGCCAAATTGCAGGCAGCCAGCAGGCAGCAGAAGTAGCCTGCAGTACTGCACTCTGACCACTGTGCTGCCAAAGCTCTTAACAACTTAACGACTGTGGGAAGAAAGGTAAAATGGGGCAAAACTCACCCAATGTCTCACTCAGCAACATAACTGTTGGGGACAATTCTGGTTGTAACTGAAGAACTACCTGTACTTCAGAAGAGGGGGGGGTAGCTCTTTTTAAACTCAACAAAGTGGTAGACCTTGACTTACAACCACAACTGGGACCAATATTTCCATGGCTATGCAAGGCAGCTGTTCAATGATTCACACCCAATTTTATGATCCTTTTTTTTAACCATGGTTATTAAGCAGCCACTCGGTTGTTAAATGAAACATGCAGTCATTAAGCAAATCTGATTTTCCCGTTTGAGTTGGCTTATCAGAAGGGTGCGGGGAATGTCACAAATAACAATCGGGTAGCCCTAGGAAGCTGCAACTATTATAAATGCACCCTGGTTGCCAATGAATTTTGATCACAGGATTGTGGGGAATGCTATGAAGGTTAAGGACCAGCCATTAAGTCATTTTTTTTCAGTGCCATTGTAATTTCAAATGGATGCTAAATGAATAGTTGTAAGTCAAGGACTACTACTAGTCAGGCTTCAGCAATTGAAATTGACAGGATAGAATTTAGGGTAATAAAGAGATTTGTAAAGTTCTGCATCTGGGTAGGAAAAATGTGAACTGTGGGCCAGCAGTATGATGCAGCTACTATCTTGAGGTGCATAAGCGACATAGAATTTGGCTCATTGAAAGTAATTGTGCAATTCTACTTTGCTCTAGTCAGACCTTACTTGCAATACTGGTTTTTGGCAGTAAAGTTCAGAAAAGGGAGTGATATATTAGAGTGAGTTCAAAAGCGGGTTACCAAGAGGCCTAGAAAACTGAATGGCCTAGAAACAAATCCTATCAGGAACAGTTAAAGCTCTTCAATACAAGAGATTAGAATATGATAACCATCTTTAAATATCTGTCATATAAAAGGGGAAGTTGATTTATTCTTTATTTGCCCCAGGAAACAAGACCAAAACCAGTAGCCATCAGGAAGAACTTCCTGATATTACAATCTGTCAGCCAATGAAACAGGGTAGAATATGAAGAGATAAAATCTTCCCTGGAGACTTTCAGAGGTTAGATGCTCATCTGCTAGAAATGCTTAAATGAAACTTGCTCTCAGTGAAGAACTGGCATCTAGAGTACCTTCCAATGTTATAATTCTATGAATAGATTATAATCACAAAATCAAGAAAAATGCAGTACTGAGCATTCTGAGCTATTATTGGATTAGAAATGCAAAAAATGGATACAATTCTAAATAAGAATAAAAATGGCTCCTATCCCTGAACTGAGCTTGTTGTAAGAAATTGGCAGTTTTTTTAAATGATATCTATATCTGTTTCCACCTGTCTCCCCATTCATGTCCCTGTTTTAGAGATTATAAAACTGAGGCAAGAATTATATTATTCTAAAATAATGTCTTTCAAATATCTATTAGGGTAAACTTATTTCAAAAGTTCTTCATAAAATAATACCATAATAATCTGCCTAAAAGATAGGATATAAAATGGCAAATAATAGTGCCTGGATAAATTTTTTCTAATTTACCGTATATACTCAAGTATAAGCCGAGTTTTTCAGCCCACTTTTTGGGCTGAAAAAAGCCGCCTCGGCTTATTCTCGAGTCAGTGAAAAATTTGCCCAAAATGGAGGAGAAAAAGGGGCGGGGCCATGCCGCTGGGTGACGCTCGTGAATGGCCCGGCGCCCCTGTGAGTTTCCCCTCCCTCTGTGTCAGTTTGCCGCGCAGCGCGCACCGCACCATCCCCTCTCCTCACGTTCTAATGTAATGCAGGGCTGTCTTACGATTCCCCTTCCTCCCCCTCCTGCTGCTCTGCAACGAGGTCCCACCTCCTCCTTGTTATGGCAAGCAGCCACATAACGATGTCCCAGAGCTAGTTTACTGGTTTTTTTTTAAAATAAATATTCAAAAACATTATTGGTATCTATTTTTATTTTTGAAATTTACCGGTAGCTGCTGCATTTCCCACCCTAGGCTTATACTCGAGTCAATAACTTTCCAGTTTTTTTGTGGTAAAATTAGGTGCCTCGGCTTATATTTGGGCCAGCCTATACTCGAGTATATACGGTATATGAAAAGCAGTATATAAATGATCCTTTTGCTTACATATTGTCAGTAATGAAATCATTCTCAGATGCATCATCGTCCTGGAATCTGAATTCTAGTACACAGAATACATGTAGCAAAGTATATGTGGGCCCAGTTGTAACACACACACACAGTGTGTGTGTGTGTGTGTGTGTGCGCGCGCGCTCACATTGTAAACCTAGTTGCAGATGTGAGTCAGGCATAAGGGAACAAAACACACACTAGCCCTATGAAAAATTTAAAACAAAATTGAAACTCCTTGCCATTGAAATGACAGAGGTAGAAAGCAAAAGAATGGGATCATCAGGTATCTGAAATAAAAGCCAGATTTTTATGGGCCACTGGAAGCTGGTTTGTTTGTTTGCTTGCTTGCTTGCTTTAGGATAATACAGAGCTTAATCCACGAGTCAGCTTTGGTTGTTGCAGTCGAATACAACCAGATTCATACAAGAGATTGCATCAAAAACACAACCCGTTGTGATATATAGGGCAATCCGTAAACCCATCCTGTGTGTTGAAACTACAAAGGATACATACTTGCAAAGGATACTCCTCTGAACGCTTTTGTGGAATAGTCTTAATGGGGCATAGTAGGGTTTGTTTTTCCTTAAAGATGATAGGATTGCTTCCTAGTTGCATATTTGCTAGGAGTATCTCTGAACATGATGAGACAAAGACTTGTTTTAGTAAAGATAGAACATGCTTAGGCTTATTAACACTGTCACTTGAAGAAATTATTGCTTGTCACAATTGACTTTAGCTTTAAACAAGCACAGATAGAAACACAATTGTTTCTTGCTTTTTAAATATCTGTTGAAAGAAATACCTTTCTCGGTTCAGCTCCAAGTGGGGAAAAGGACACTGGAGACATGGAGGCTGCTTGGAAAGATGGTTTAATGGTGGACAGGACCACATGGCTTGAGTCCTGAACAGAAAAAGGTGATCACATGCTTCAATGTTGGTGGAGAAGAGAAGGGGTCGAAGCAGGGGCTTGCTAGCCTTTTTATAACCTGTTCAGTCCCACCTCTGCTTCCTGTTCCTGTGTAAGAAATATATTCTGATTGGTTGTCAGACTCCCATGGAGCCATGCAGGGGCAACTCTCTAGGCTGCGTTTTGAATCCAGGTTTGGTTGAGTTTTCATTTGCCAAGTGGTGAGTTGGGTAAAGGGCCAATATTATCATGCCTTAATCCCATCCCCTGGAGCTGAAGGGGAGAACTCTTTATTATGTAAAGGGACTGGCTTGGACATCTTAATGGCCCATTGACAAAGTGGGTGGGGGCAGGAAGCTTCAGGGAGCTATTCTCTGTTTAAAACATGTTTCTTCCTTTTCACATCCAGGGAAATATTCTACCTTTTCAATATTTCCTAGGATATTTCATTTTCTGGGAGAGGGATGATACATATCAAAATATAGATTTAAGATAAATGTTAAAATATCCAAATTACTCTCTCTGCATGTGTGTGTGTGTGTGTGTGTATACATACATACATACATATATACATACATACATACATACATACATACATACATGCATGCCAGATTTTATGGCCTTTTGGCCACCGTAGTTCAACAAATCATGCAGTTACGTGAATCATGCAGTTGTTAGGGAATCTGTCCCCTCCCCCGCCATTGACTTTGCTTGTAAGCCGGCTGGGAAAGTGATCCGTGACCCGTCAAAACCGCGGAGGACAAAATCGCGCTCGACGAAAGCGCGCATGTGACATCATCACAACGCGACGAAAAAAATTAAAAATGGAAATAAAATTAAAATTAAAGCAAGCCGATTCACATAAAGGTAAGGGTTAGGTTTAGGGTTAGGGTTAGGGTTAGGTTAAGGGTTAGGGTTAGGTTTGGGGGGGTTAGGGTAAGGTTTTCGCTTTTTTTTTACATTTTTCGATCACAGAGCAATGTTTTCGTCGCGCTGTGATGACGTCAAATGCGCGCTTTCGTCGAGCGTGATTTTGTCCTCCACGCTTTTGTGGTGGAACCAAGTGATCACATGACCCAGGATGCTCCCATTATTATAAATGCATGCTAGTGGCCAAGCATCCAAATTTTGATTACATTGGGGTGCTATGATGGTTGTAAGTCACTTTTTTTTTAGTACTGTTAGAACTTCAAACTGTTGAAAGAAATATCCTTCTGGGTTCGGCTCCAAGTGGGGAAAAAGACACTGGAGACATGGAGGCTGCTTGGAAAGATGGTTTATTGGTGGACAGGACCACATGGCTTGAGTCCTGAACAGAAAAGGTGATCACATGCTTCAACGTTGGTGGAGGAAAAGAGAAAGAAGGGCTGAGATGCTGAGTCCCTGGTTTTATGTCCTCTCTGGCCTTTGATCTTGAGCTTGTATTCTGTTTGGTTGTCAGACTCCCATGGGGCTATGCAGGGGCAACTCTCTAGGCTGCGTTTTGAATCCAGGTTTGGTTGAGTTCTCAGATGCCATGTGGTGAGTTGGGTAAAGGGCCAATATTATCATGCCTTAATCCCATCCCCTGGATCTGAAGGGGAGAATTCTTTATTATATAAAGGGGCTGGCTTGGCCTTCTTAATGGCCCATTGACAAAGTGGGTGGAGGCAGGAAGCTACAGGGAGCTATTGTCAATTTAAAACATGTTTCTTCTTTTGGGTTCGAGATCAAAATGAAGTGAGAGAAAGAATTAGCAATAGCAATAGCAATAGCAGTTAGACTTATATACCGCTTCATAGGGCTTTCAGCCCTCTCTAAGCGGTTTACAGAGTCAGCATATTGCCCCCACAGTCTGGGTCCTCAATATTTCAATATTTCCTAGGATATTTCATTTTTCTGGGAGAGGGCTAACTTCCTACAAAACAATCTCTAAACAAATGTGGTAAAACAAGGACTAGTTTAGTTGGCAAGAATGTGAAAAAGTAGTTTGCATCATGAGCTTTTTGCCTATTTCATACTCTAGTTTTCCTGGTGGTCTCTCTTCTGAGCATAACCAGACCAATCCCTTTTAAGTTTTTGAGAAGGATAGCAGCCCAAGTCTTTTAAGAAGGGGTGCTGTGAGAACATTGGAAGACCATTGGAATAGTTCAGTAATAGTTCCATGTACTGTAATACCTTTGTAGGAAGTTATCACCCAGCCCTCTCCCAGAAAAATGAAATATCCTAGGAAATATTGAAAGGGCAGAATATTTCTCTGGATGTGAAAAGAAAGAAACATGTTTTAAAAGACAGAATAGCTGCCTGCAGCTTTCTGCCCATCCCCACTTTGTCAATGAGCCATTAAAGCCTGAGCTAGTCCACTTTACATAATAGAGTTCTCCCCTTCAACTCCAAAGTGATGGGATTAAGGAATGATAATATTGGCCCTTTACCCAACTCGCCACATGGCATCTGAGAACTCAACCAAACCTGGATTCAAAACGCAGCCTAGATAGTTGCCCCTGCATGGGCCCATGGGAGTATGACAACCAATCAGAATACAAGCTCAAGATCAAAGGCCAGAAAGGGCATAAAACCAGGGACTCAGCATTTCAGTTGGCCCTTCTCTTCTCCAACAACATTGAAGCATGTGATCACCTTTTCTGTTCAGGACTCAAGCCATGTGGTCCTGTCCACCAATAAACCATCTTTCCAAGCAGCCTCCATGTCTCCAGTGTCTTTTTCCCCACTTGGAGCCGAACCCAGAAGGACATTTCTTCCAACACCTTAAAAGTTAGGTTTGTAGCACATGGGTTGCAAAGAGCAGGAGATAATTGATTCTGCTCTCTGCTGCTCTGACTAATCAGCATTAATCTATTAACCCACTGGATTCAGATATTACATTTTCTGGTTTTTGTTTCTTTGACAAAAATATGTGAATATAAAGACCAATGTACATGTTGTTTAATGCTGTGTGAACATATACCTATATTATGACATTGAAAAGATGATGAAAACAAAAGAAATGGCTTGGGGGGGGGAGGTTGCATGAAAAGAAAGCAAGGAGTTTATCAAATTGCTTGAAAGACATCTTTCCTTGTGTACAAACAATTGTTTTCATAACGTTTTGTTGATCAAGCAATGACAAGAGGAAATGGAATTCCAAGTGCCAGTGAAGAATGTGTATTAATCAAGCCTAGCACTTTTTAGCTACATGCTTTTGAAGGGGCACTTTGTAAAGGTGGTAGAGACGTGTTGCATTGATATCCCTGGCTGTCTCACACATACTAAAAATCTAAATGTGCCTTTATCTTCTCCTTTGTTTTCTTCTACCCTCCCGCTTGTCTTTACCGAACAAGCTGTAGTGCTTGCATTGGCAGGTCGATGTAATAAACTCAGCACACCGAAAATTTAGCAAAACGTTTTAAGCAAAGGCTTTTCTTTTGTTTTGGCTTAGTCTTGACAAAGAGCGTCTAAGCCTCCTTCCGGGACCGGCCCCTATAGCGCATTCAGAAAACATTGGCTTGCCCAGCGGCAGCCTCGCGACCGGAAGAAGCTCTTCCCGCTGTACCAACAGAGGGCGCTGCGAGCTCAGCCGCTTGCCTGGAGGAAATTCGCTTGTGTGTACAGTACTGTAAAGCAGAGGCAGCTTTAAGACTCGTGGACTTCAACTCCCAGAATTCTCTATGCTAGGAATAGCTATGCTGCCAGAATAGCTATGCTGGCTGGAGAATTCTGGGAGTTGAAGTCTTAAAGTTGCCAAGTTTAGGGACCTCTTGCTGTACAGTAATATAGTTGCCGGGTCGCTAATCCTGGATTGTTCTGGCGACATCTTGGCAGAGACCTCCGGGGCGCTGGGAGGTGCTGTGGGCAAAAGCGGAGGGATGGCTTAGAGGCGCTCTGCTTCTCGTTTGTCGGCGTGCCCTGCGACCAGAAGCGGAGTGGGGAGGACGAAGAGCGGCGGGGCGAGGGCGGCCGGCGGCCCGGACCCTGCTGCTGCCCCCCCCTCCTCCCCACTCGGAAGAAGAAGAAGCAACGGCTGCGGAGAGCGGATATGTCCGACAACGGCTTCGACCGGGCTCCCGGCGCTGGTCGAGGCCGAGGGGGTGGTGCCCCATTAGCCCCAGAAAGCGGGGCTCGCTTGGGGAGCGGCGGCGGCGGCGGAGGCACTTTCGGGACTCCCGAGCAGCTCCTGAAGCAGGGCTTCGCGCGTCCTCAGGAGCCTCTCCGGCCGCCCAAGACGGCGCCTCCGGGCACCAACGCCGCCTCAGGTACTGCACTCCGTCGCCCCCTGCAAAGGGTCCCCTTCGCTCCCCTTTGGGTGGAGGAAATGGTGGGGGGCTCTGGCCTCCAGGCTGGGCCGCTGGGGACCGTTCCCCGCTTTGCCTCTCCCTCTCTTTACAGGAGGAGGCGAGCCTGGTGAGGAAAAAGGCCGTCCCACACTCCTCTCTAACCTCGTCCCCTCCTTAATGCACCATGAGGGGGGGCGGAGGTTGCATGGATTCTCGCCTTCTTCCCACCCCGCTACCAAATGTCTCCCAACGCCCCCTGTTAACTTGCTCGCCACGTTCCTGGGTTTCCAAGTCGTTTGGGAGCTCTGCAGTTTTTGTGGCAAATATACTGAGGGTTTTTTTTTCCAAATAAACACGCAGCGTCCCTAATTTAACCCCCGGCTTTTGCTGTAGTCCTACTGGCATTTAAGTTTTTTTTGGGGGGGGGTTGTGTTTCGGTGTGCAATTTAAGTGAAATGTGGCCTTTTTCGTTAGATGAGATCCAAACGTAAGCTTTGGGTGTTTATTTGCAAATGTTAGGGGGGCAAATCTAGATAGCGGTTAGCTTTTGTTTAAATGCTAGTGGATTTAATGGGACTTCTGAATTAAACAATTATAAGTTGTAGTGATTACTCCTCTTTGTGAAACATCTCTGCTCGTGGAAATCTGATTTTTTTTTTAGAATAGAAATAGAATATAATTCTTTGTTGGCCAAGTGTGGTTGGACACAGAAGGAATTTGTCTTTGGTGTATATGCTCTCAGTGTACATAAAAAGACATGAAAATATACATTTGTCAAGAATCATAAGGTACAACACTTAATGATAGTCATAGGGCACAAATAAGCAATCAAGAAACAATGTCAATATAAATGGTAAGGATACAAGCAACAAAGTTATGACTCTAGTCATACCCAGTTTCTGCAACCGTTCTTCAAATGTTTTAGTCTCCAGGTCTTTAATCATCCTTCCATTACTTCGAAGGTTTCAAGAAATCGAATTATTAACTTACGAAAGGCTATTTGGACTCATGAGTAGTGTGAGAATATGCATGTTGTAGAAAAAATATTTCCGGGGGTGACTAGCTTCAGCTGCATTTGGCAGTCCTATTCCTTGAATATACTGCTTCCTGTGATTGCCCTTTAAAATGCCCTGGAATAGATATTTAAGGTTGTAACAATGTGTCATTGATCTATATTTGTGTAACTTCTGGTATTACATAGTGAGGTATGTATAATTTGACCTTTCAATGCATGAATCCATTCATACCTGTATCTCTTGGGAATATGAATATGAAGACAGTACTCTTTTAATAAGAGATTTATTATAAATAAATAATTCATTTTTTTTTATTTTTGCCTTCCTGGTGCTAAATTTTATGCCAATTGGACATTGTTTTGCTCAATCAGTAGAATTCAGTTCCAAATTTGTATATTGTTGGCTCTGTGAAATCCTAAACGTGAATAAAAATACAAAAAAAAAACCTTAATTCTGAATACTCAAGTTTTTAGGGATGAATTAAACTTAATACAACTATATTTAATCAATCCTAATAAAAAATTAAGATATTCAAGTAGTTCTGTTCTAGGCATGTAAAAAACATAAATTGAAATTATGTTTAAAGCAATTTACAATGCACAATAGGACACTAAGAATAAATAGTAATCTAAAACCTGTGTAAACCATGTTTACATGTTGCACTCTGCTTGAGAAGCAGATTCTATTAAAATCGTTAGCTTATTTCTAAATAAATTTGACTTTCACTTACTTGAAAATGTTCCAAACCAACTTTCGTAGCTCTCAACAGTTCAGACTCTAGACTAATGGAAAAAATGGGGGAAACCGTGTTTTTTCCCAAATTTTTCTGTTTTTTTCCCAGGCGTTCCCATCTCTAGGTCTTCCCCATTTTTATCCTTTACAAGGATATTATCAAGCTATAAATGTGTGGAAAAAAAGAGAAAAATGTGTGTTTTCAATAAATTCCTGCTGTGGGGAAAAATCTATTCCTTGGGGAAGGATAGTTTATTCAATTCTGTCAAATACCATAAATATTTATGGCACTATTAAAATAATCATGATATGTGCTTTTTAAAATACTGTTAAAACAAATTGATTGCTATTTTTTTTCAGAAAATAGTATCTATACAACCTTTGCTTATTATTATTATTTGTTTTATCATTTTAATGTTTTAATGGGTGGCACACAAATCTAATAAATAAATAAAATACAGTATTGCTCTTGATCCATCCTATCTGTACTCTTTACCTCTCATTTTGATAGTCATATCTTTTTGGGTATTGGAAGGATGCTCAATGTTTGGCTTCCTTTCTTCCAACATTGAAAGATCTCTGTATATTTTAAATAATATTTAAAGCCAGACAGTATAAGGATCTGTACTGGGATGGAAGAGGTAACATTTTAGTTTTAAAATGTTACCTCTTCCATCCTGTGATTATACCTTATATTACAACCTGGACTGGTTGTAATAAGGAGGGCAGTGCATATTAACATTTTCATTGTTGCTTGGTAATATCATCAGTACTCTAGTGTAAGAATGATCCACACACACTGTTGCTGGCAGAAATGCACGATGCTATTCTCCACTCAAGCCAGTTAGTAACTAACACAACTTTTGTTTTCTGGCTCCACATCAGATGTACACAGGTTGAAGTCTTTAGGGCAGAGAAGTCCCTTGGGTATTACTGCCTTTAAAAAATTGTACAGCAGTGTAAACAGCCTTCCTACATTAGTGCCCTTTGATTGCCATTACAGCTCCAGAATTCTCAATCAGCATTCTGGAGGAGATAAGAAGGACAAGATTTTTTGATTCAGGTAATCAGCCAGATAGTCTACCTATCCAATAATTCCTCAGTTCTGTCTTTGGGATGCTGTTGGAAAAGAGCTGCATTAGCTTGCTGTACTATACAGACATAAATCATTATGCACTATAATTTTATATTGCAGTTTTGAAGTGACACTGTACTTTATGTACTTTAAGTACTTTAAACAGTGTGTGAACAGAATTAATGATGATAATATAAGGTCAGTTATTACTTGGTATTTAAAAATGGTATTTTTCTATGAGACTTACAGATTTCACACTGACTCAATAATTTTCTTAAGGTTGAAATCTGCTATAGATGTTCAGGTCACTAGGTTTATTCTACTCCATTGATTTGAAAATTGCAAACAAACATTTTCTCTTAGGAATATTTAGAAAAATCTTGGAATATAAGATTGATACAACTTTTCCTCTGATTGATAGTAATTTACATTTAAATTACCACAAATTCTAATACTGAATTCTAAAAATGCAAAAAAAAACCTTATTTATAATCAAATGTATTTATTTAGGTGACCCTAGGCTGCTTCCAACATTAAAAATCCAAACATAAAAACCCATACTCCCATCCACATAGCAGCAGCAACATAAACCAACCCCTTGATCGGCTCCATGTCCATTCATGGTCCCCAAGGCAAAATTGCAGACTACTCCATTCTAAGCCAACCAAAACTTCCGGACACACACTCCAAAGGCATCCCGATGTAGATTGCATTATAATAAGTCAGGTGGGAGGTGATCAGGTTGTGGGTAACTCTGAGAAGGTCCAAAAATGGGCATAACTGGCATGCATCTAGAAAATGGTTGCATGCGAGATTCTTACAGCCCCATCGCATGTATTCTTGCAGACAGCTGTCTTTGAACAGAATTACCTAGAAAAATTATAGCAATAGCAGTTAGCAGTTAGACTTATATACTGCTTCATAGGGCTTTCGGCCCTCTCTAAGCGGTTTACAGAGTCAGCATATTGCCCCCACAGTCTGGGTCCTCATTTCACCCACCTCGGAAGGATGGAAGGCTGAGTCAACCTTGAGCCGGTGAGATTTGAACAGCCAAACTGCAGTCAGCTGAAGTAGCCTGCAGTGCTGCATTTAACCACTGCGCCACCTCGGCTCTTATCAACCGTTTCCATTGCTATTGGCCATTTTTATCCTATCAGGAACCACTTCTTACTTTATTTGTACATTAGAACCTCTGTTCACAAACACTTTTGATCACAACCAAATCGGGTATTTTTGTAAGCACAAAATTTCCTGTTGTTCTCCATAGTGAGGGGAGGAGTATCCAGGATGGCTTGACTTATCCTCTCGTTGATTGGACTGAATCATATAAGCTCTTGGTACACGCCCCTGGTCCACTAGGCACTGCCCAGTTATCGACTCAGTCCCTCAACTGGGCGGTTTGCCATCCTGGATCTCCAATAATTTTGAAGAATTTTAAAGGAAGAAAAAGGATATTCACTCTCTAGAGCAGCAGCTGCAAGCGAACTAGACAGCTCCCTGAGTGGAAGAAAGCTCTGCCAAAAGCCCCCTTGGGGGCGGCACGCTGCCCAGGCATCTGAGACAAGTATCACTCAGAACAGGAAATCTGCTAGGCAAACAGAAAACAAAGGGCACAAGCCTTCCAAAGGCAAGCTCTGCTGCGTAGGCGCCAGCGGCGCCGGAGCGCTCCTCCGCTTCCCACAGGGTCGAATAGTGGGCCGTGGCTTCCTCAAGTGCCATGGGGCGCGAATCGGGCCACCGGCAAGCGAGGGCGGCGCTCAATTCCCGCCCAGAAGGTAAGCCTTGCCGCAGGAACTCTGCCGGGCACCGGTGTGCTCCGCTGCTCCCCGCTGGGTTGAGCAGCGAACCGCGGCTTCCCAAACGCCACAGAGCGCCTGCGCCATTGTCCACATGGCCCACTTCATTGGAGGGAGTCCACAGGCAGAGCCCAGCCTCTTGCAGCACCAGAAAGACGCAGAAGAAAGAAAAACCAGCGGCAGAGGTGCACGGCAGCTCTTTGGAACACAAGCCGCCAGAACAGGAGATTTAAAAGAGGCACCCTTTGTTCTCCTGGCACGGGCGCCATTTTGAAGCCGGGAGGAGCCACGTGTTCCAAGATGGCGGCACCCAGCAGCAACGAGGAGACTGGCAGGACTCAAGTACCTGCAGCAATAGTCAGCAGCCTCACCAGAGGGGCAGAGGATCAACCAAGGTTAGTGACCACCCCAGAGGCTGCCCAGAAAGGAGGGGGGGGGGACAAAGGCTAGAGACAAGAAAAAGCACCTTTCCCCCAGGGCAGAGCTGGAGGCAGAGGGTGGTTAGAAGCCTTCCAAACCCTCTAAGTATGAGAGGCGAAGGGACAAGAAGCTGGAGCAACTCTACAAAAAGGTAAGTGGCCTTAAGTCCATCCGAGGCCTGGGACAGAAGGGGAAGGCCCCTGGAGTCCCTACAATAGGTGGGGCTACAGGGGAGGCACCCACATTGCAAGCAAGGATCCCTATTGACACATCAGGTCTTTGGGGTCTTCCTCAGGGGTGGCAATCCCCCCCACACATACGGGTTCCCGGGGTTCAGCCCAGCCCACGGGGCTGCCACCTCTGGGTTGTCCCCACACACAGATGGGCATGTGTTCTAGTCAGCAACCCCCCACAGGGCTCCCCAATTTTCAGGACCTGGTGATGTGGGCCTTCTAGCAATGCATGACAGCGGCATTTCAGCAGCCACAAATGCAACCTCAAGTGGCATCTCTCCCAGGATACCAGAGGGCCTGGAAACCCAGGGGGAAGACAGTTCTAGTTCCTCAGCCTCATCACAAGAGGACAGTGACCTGGATTGCGGGGAGAGGGAAGTTAGGGAGGATAAACTATCCGAAGATGAAGGCGCACCCCCTCTTAAGCCGGCCTTCACTGGGTTGTTCTACCCTTCATTGTATAAGTTACTCCTGTTCAAGACCAAAGCAGCCGCCAAGGTCGGAAACAGAGCAGCAGAAGCACCACCTCAGCACCAGCGGTTTTCTGCAGAAACCATCTTTGATGAGCAGGCCATTGAGACCGACACGTTGCCAACTCCCAAGGCTTTTTTTGAGTCGGTCAAGCGCCAATGGGCTGCACCCACAGCAGGGCCCATGCCCACTTCCACAGACAAGACTTTCTTCAATGTGGACAAGGACATGGCTGGGGTGCTATCTCAGCCCTCCACTGATGCTCCAGTATTGGTACTACATACCGCCCCCCCCCCCTACTCTGCCAGGGGAACCAGAGGAGGCTCTGAAGTTGGAGGACAGGAAGGCGGACCTCACCCTCAAGCAGCATCAAGCAGCTGCCTGGGCCTGGGCAGTGAAGGCAGCCACCACCACCTCCTTTTTCAACAGATCTTCCCTACTCTGTCATGATCTTCTTTAATACACCTGATTGGTCACGTTTTGTGCAGAGTTAGTAGAACTTTTTTAAGCAGAAAATATTATCAAGTAATGCAGCTTAAGTTAAAAAAATATGTGTATACAGATTCCACTGCCACTACTTCCACTTAAGTATTAGAACCGACATCATTCAGAGTATCATCGCAGTGTGGCACTTCATAGAAAAAAGAAGATGGTGACGATCAATTCCCACATAGTTGAGCATTTTATAAATGTTCAAAGTTATCTATAAAAAATTAAAGATTGTTTCCTCACCCTCAGATTTTAGAGACACAGAATCAGTAAATTAAACAAATATGCTAGGAAAAGGCTGCCAACACAATAAAGAGTAGAGAAGTAGGAATGCCAAGTAAACTCTGGTGTCACATGCATATATAACTTCATTAGATAAGATCAGTTAAGAGGGTACTAGATAACCACTTTTTTAGCAGTAGTTCCAGTGTCACAGAGCATTCTTGCTTCTTTTAGATGTATTATTATTAACCCATCTCTTGTTCCAGAAAACTTTCTGCCTACTGACTTCCTAGTGGTTCAGATATTGCCTAGGGCAGGCAACAATTCTTGATTTTTAATTGCTTTTTACTGATAATTGAGTCTAATATTGTAAAGTATCTGTGAAGGAATTTATCACTAAGGATGACATATCCATAGTTAAACAGAAAAATAGTGAGTGAAATCCATCTCACTATCTGTTTACAGAAGCAGTTTCCATTAGTTTTAGGTTCCTTAAAATAGCTCTATGGTGGATTTTGAGGGTATGTAAAGGGGGAAGGCAAACATCCTGTCATATGTGAAGGTTCACCTGTTCAATAAATGTTCTTAATATATTTTACTGGTTTATTTATATAATCTTTTATTACATACCTCCTAATTATTTTCTGAGCTCGTAATTTATAATGGCAGATTGTATTTGTCTGCTGCCAGAATAGATAATGGTAGTTTTAAACTGACATATAGCGCAGCATATGAAAGCTATTTAATTAGGCTTTGTATATTTTTTCAGAGCCAGCAAGACCTTCATCGTTACCAGAAAAAAATAATCCAGGCTCAGCAGTAACTAAACCTCATGTGGTTGTGGCTCCAGTGGTAATGTCAAAGTTGTCAGTAAATGCTCCTGAATTTTACCCATCAGGATACACCCAAAATCACACTGTAAGTATTAAGAATTTATCTCCACCTCTTCCACCTAAATAAAGAAATGTATAAGTTTATTTTTTTTAAAAATAGGAAATACATTCACTCTATTGTGAATGCATCTATTTCATTCCAAAATCTTCCTTTTGATGTAGATTTAAAAATGAAGATGTTTAAAAAAATAATAAATGTTATTCCCTTACTATTCCTTGAATAGTAAACTGAACATATAGAGACATTTTAAGTATAAATTAATGATAGCAAACCAATTCATATTGATTATTATTTTTAGGGATCTTCTTTAGAAGATGACTATGCTGGATATCCAACTTCAACAGAATATGTGCAGGATTTTCTGAATCATCTTGCAGAGCAACCAGCCTGTTTTGAAACTGAAATAGCACATTTTGCAGAAATTCTAAATGGCTGTGTGACTACATACGAAGCTTTACAAGAACTTGTTGAACTCATATATCAACAGGTAATGTGTTGGGTAGCTATGGCATTAGAAATTTGTGTAAATAAAGCAAGGGAGTACATGGCCCAGGACCAAGTTATTTGAGGAGCCTCTTTCTGCCTGTCCAAACATGCCTCAGCAGAGTGCATGTGCTCCAGGTCCCTTCCTTGAAACATTGTCATCTCACAGGATTTAGGAGGTAGACCTTCTCTGCTTTCACCTGCATAGTGATTCCTTCTCTCCTCCCCCCCCCCCCCCGAGGTTTTTTCTCAGGCATTAGGGGCAGAATGGGCTTCATCTTGCAGATGTAACAGGTGTATGACAACTATGTAACCTTTTAATGGTTATTGTGATTTTTGATGTTGATGTATGCCTCTGAGAGTCCATTTTTTGCAAATTGGGTAGTCATATAAATCTTTAAAATAAGTAAACGTGTAATGCTATAAAATCTTTACCTCAAATCATTAAAAGCTTAGACCAATTGGAGATTTTGAGATAAAAAAAGGTTTCCTATGCAATATAAAAAGAATAGAGGGAAGCATTCCTTTTGAATATTGATTAATAGCAAATTAACTGTGTGCTTTATCTGCTTTAACACCTGATATGAAAGAACCGTGCAATCTAGCATAACAGAGAAATGTTTACCAAATTTTTTTGTTCAAGAAAATAAATGGAAAGAGCGTATAGTAAACTTCTAGGCTTTATTTTTAGGGGAAAAAAAGCAGCAAATCAGCTGTTTTTTTATTAGAATCTCACCAAAGGAAAGTTTTCGTATATAAAGCAGAAGTAATAGAAACATGCATGGAAACTGGCATCTATCTTGCAAATTATTGATTTTAAAGGAAATTAAAGCTGAAGGCTCTCACATTTATATTTAGGATGTCAAGAAAACAGATTATAATAGGGAAATAATAATAACATTTATTATGGAGAAGGTAATGTGAAAATAGAACTTAAGATGACTGAGAAATCCTACTACAATTTGAGTTATTAAAATTAAATTGCAAATAGTTCCAACAACAAAAATAAGAAAGATAGTTGAAGACATTAAAGTGCTCAGAATGCTTTTTACAGAATCTGAAAATCACAAGGATATGTAGATAGAAGGAATGGACCATCAAGAGTGCACAGAGATAGTCCAATCTTGTAGCGATGTTGTCCAGGAGGCTAAAGTACAAAAATTATCTGAATTAAGTGAAGGATGCTAACAATAATAAAAAGAGCTTCTATTAATATATTCAAAATAAATAGAGAAGAAAACAATTTATCATCCCCTCAATGGAAATGACAAAAGAGTAGCAAAATTCATCATTTATTTTGTCTTGTTTTTGAAAAAAAGGATATGGATTCCATTAGGCAATTGTAAAGAATCAGTAAAGGGGGCACATTTCAATTTGAATTAAGGGATACCTACTGGTTCTGAATTATGTTCAGATTTTTAGCCCATGTGTATTGCATCTTAGTGTCATAAAATACCTGGATGATGATCTGTCTAAACCTCTCATTAGTGTCTGAGAAATTCTGGTAAGCATGTAAAGTGTCAGATGACTGGAAAGCCATGAAATTTCTGTTTTCAAAAGGGGGGGTATCAATATTTCGGAAGATTCTAATTCAAATATTAAACCAGTATGTTAGTGTCTTGAAAATAATGCAGCAATGTGCTAGGCAATCCTTTTGTGTGTTGGGGGGGGGGGGTAATAACTTCTTAGTACATGGTGGAAAAGGGATGGACTTTAATGCATCAGGACTTCAGCTAAGCATTTGACAAAATATCCCGTGATATTCTTATTGGCAAACAAGTTGAAGATGGGATGGGATATTAGTTGGGTCCTTTGGTGACTTGAAAGGTTTACAAAGAATGTTAATAATTGTTTTGAGGGAGTATTTTTCAAATGAACTTCCATATAGTTTGGTCATTAAATATATTCCCTGATGACTCAGATAAAGAGAGAAAGGGTTTTATTTTCAAATATTTGAATGGTATAAAAACTACAAAAGCTAAAGCTTAGGTGGAAACAAAATACAAGATCATATTGATAGAGCAATGCCAGGATTAAACTTAGAGTTAAGAAGAGGGAAAGGCCACTTCTTTATGAAAGGGCAGGAGAAAGAAACCCAGGACTGAATCCAGCATTATATCTTTTTCCAGTATTATGAGGCTCTGTGTGCAGTAACTCATGCCCTGTCATCTCTCACTTGGTTGACCGCAACTCACTCTACATTTAAGAGTATTTGGAAATTTATCACTGGTGCAGAACACAGCAGCACAAACAGTTCTAGATGCCCCTCGGTAGCACATGTAGCACTGAGTGAGCTGCACTATTGCAGCTCCAGTTCAAGGTGTTGGTTAATGCCTGCAAAGCCCTTTATGTCCAAGGTATCTGAGGAGCCATCTCACCCCAATGGGATTGACCTGTCCTACTCCAGCAAAAGAAGCCTATTTTAGATCCTGTATATCAAAGAATTTTGGCTCTCAGGGTCCAGGAGAACATCCTTTTGTGGGCACTGCCCTCTGAAATATTCCCCCACCAGAGGTGAAGTCAAGACCCACCCTCCTGGCCTTCTGGAAGAGCCTTAAAACCTGGCTTTGCAAGCTGATCTGGGTCCTAATAGCGCTGGTGCAGTCTGCTGGGAATGACTGAAAGGATTGGTAAAAGATCCACCCCTGTTCTTTCCTGTGTCATCTAACCTCTTGATTTTTAATTTCTATTTAATCTTAATGGTTTTATATCAGTTTTTAACAGTTTATAAACCTCCCAGAATCACTTCAACAGTGAGATAGATCGCAATAAATTTAATAAATATATCATTGGAATCTTTAGGCTGCTAGAAGCTTCATCCCATTTAGAATGCTATGATTGCAGTAACAGAATTTTACTCATTCAAATCAGGTTCTATGTTTCTTGTGAATGTGCCAAATTCCAGAGAAAATTATTGCCAGTGTCCAAGGCAATCTTATAATGTAGGGAAATGGGCTGTAAACAAATTGAATTCAATAAAGATCTAAAGTACTTTGCTGAGAAAAAAGAAGCACCAACAGTAATATAATTTCCAGTCAGACAAAATAATCATTTCACTGTCTCATTTTCAGTAGAATGTCCTATTCTGGGCTCTAGACTCCTAAGAAAAATGTGAGCAAACTGAGACTGAGCAAATAAAAATAGTGAAAATTATCAAGATGTGTTATACAGAAGGCAGCAAAAATCTGTTCTCTGGAGACCTAGGTGCTCTTCGTTTGCTTGCATATGTTTTATCATCAGCTAGCTAATATTAGGATCATGATAGGAGATCATGATATTAGCAATAGCAATAGCACTTAGACTTATATACTGCTTTACTGTGCTTTATACCTCTCTCTAAGTGGTTTACATTATCTAGTAATGCAATGAAACATCTGCAAGCAATCAGCCATGCTCAGAGATTCCACAGTTCAACCCTGAACTACATATATTCTCTTCTATTGGATCTGTTATCTATGGAGTAATAGTCTTCTGTTAAAATAAAACAGGTTCTGACTGAATGGTAGGAAATAATTTGACCAGAGCAGATTATCTAGGGAGACCTAAGCTGCTTTCTCTGGATATGATCAGACAGAATTTAGACAGCCATCTGTCAAGGACGCTTTAATTTGGATTCTTGACCTAAGCAGAGGTTGTACTCAATAGCTTAAATGCCCCCTTTGAACCTTGTTTCTGTGAGGAGAGTTAGGTAGGAGTATATAGCTAATTCAATATAAATTTATGAAAACTAGATATAAAAGAGCAATAGGTTGGTTTTCTACAATGCTTTCATAATAAATAGCAGCTATTAGGACAGTCAGTCTTGGTTTCTTGATTTGGTGTACCTTATAATAATAATAAACCCTGATGTTTGTTAATATTGTCTCATTGTTTATCTAATCAAACCAGAAATAGATTGTTTTTTTATGGATAAATTTTAAAATAGTATTCTAAACATTCTCTCTATCCTTTTACTATAAAGGTAGTCCTCAGATTATGACTGTAATGGAGCCTGCCAATCACAGTCATAACTCATGACCGTGATAAAATGGTTTGGTCAAACCAATTATATGACCTTTTTTGTAGTGGCCATTGAATAAATCAAAGGTTTGCTATGAGCAAAGGTTTTGCCACAAACAGGACATGCTAATTTTCAGCAAAACTGTCATAATCCCCGGTCATGCATGGAATGCTGAAGATGGCCATAAATGCAGCCTAGTAGCCAAGTGCCCAAAGTTTAGGCATGTGTCCATGAGGGAAAATGTTGAAATTCTGAATTCAGTTTGTAAGTATCCTCTAGGTAGATCCATTAGAATTTCAAGTACTTGTTAAGTGAGTAGTCATAAGTCAAGGACTATTTGTAGACATATATTTATCTTATATATGTTCATAATTTAAGGAATTGGTTTTTCCATCTTGGAAAACATCTCCTGCATAAATGTAGCAAAATAATACTGTCAAAGATAGTAATTGTAGAAAAAGAACAGTTAATTACCAAAGTTAAGGCCGTCTGTATATTTTGAAAATGAGGACAAAGGATATGAATTGAGAACATGAATCCACTAGGGAACTCAGCATTTGATTACAAAGCAGCATTTGTTTGTAAATATTCTGTGGTATGTTATGTTAAGTGCATTTGGTTTCTGTTTTGTTTTAGCAAGGACTTTAATTGTTATCTGTTAAGGGAAAGTGAAACTAGCAAGGGCAATTTTGTTTCTCAATTTTTAAAAAAATTGACATTCAGGGAAAGGAAGCTGTGTATTCGTAAAAAAATGAAATGGTTCAGGAATTCATAATTCAACAGATTGATGTACATGTTGTATAATGTGTCTTCACAATTGTTATTAAATAAAAGATTAGGTGATGCTAGTAATGTTCATATGCCTTTGAGTTGATTTGACTCTTTGCTACTTCCTGGACAAGTCCCTTCAAGATTTCAGAAGGGGCTTCCTAAGCCTGAGAGAGGGTGACTGGCTTAAGTCATTTGTCTTTGTGTCTAAAGCAGATCTAGAACCCATGGTTTCCTGATTTCTACCCTGGAGCTTTAATCATTATACCTAACTGGTTCTCTTAAAGAAGTGAACTAATAATTTGGGAGAATTCATGTGTGTTTAAAGGAAGGATTGCCTAACTTCTAAGCAATCTTTTCTTTCCAGTCTCTTTATGAGAGAGTAAGAACTCCTAAATCTTTGAGAAACCCTTTCAAGTCCCATCCTTAAAATTCAATTCTGAAGTCAAATACAACCTTAATGTTCTATTAATGACTATCCAGTTTTTATTGTGATGTCAAGTTTTAGCAAAAATCCAAAGAGGTTTGCCACCTGAAACACTATTCAGAATATTACCTATATTTGAAATAAGTAGAAAATATAGAACCACCACAGAACTTTTGAAAATGTCTAATTCTGGTTGTTTTTCTGATTATTTTGAAAGGCTACATCTGTCCCCAATTTTTCCTATATCGGGGCACGGCTATGCAATTATCTCTCTCATCACCTCACAATTAATCCACAAAATGACAACTTTAGAAAATTACTCCTTTCCAGGTCAGTACAAGTGTGTATGTGTATATGTGTGTGAATTTTAACAAAAAAAACCCCTCTGATTCAATATTTCCCAGGAACTTTTCAGAACAATTTTTATTCCAAAATTAATTCTCTATGCATTGTTACTAGCTTTAATTCGTAAGATACTTGTATGAGGTTGAAATGGAAGTTTGCAGATCTTGTTATATTGAAAGAAGCTGCCATTGACAGAAAAAAGACTGTCAATCTTGATTCTGTGCGTATCCTGCATTAGAGCTCTGCATACTTTAAAAACGATTCAAAGAACTTGCTAACGCAACCCCTTTCAACTATTAATTAAAGCAGTCCATTTTTTCCAGACTTCCAATCAAGCATGAAGAAAAATGTTTCTGCTTTAAGATGTTCATTATTAATAAAATACTTTAAAGCAGCAGAATCAGTTTCCAAGCTTATTTAAAAAGCTAGAAAAAAATTGAATGGTAATACAGTGTGCTAGATTTGCATTGCTCAGAACTATTGTTTCAACTTTTAAAATCATTTCTTGTTTTGTTAAAAATGAACAACTTGCTTCTTTCAAAAATATTATTTGAAATATCAAAGTGAATAAAATATCTTAACTAAAAAAGAATCAAAACATCTGCAAATTTCAGAGGGAAAAATCTTTAGCTTTTGTGATATCTGACATTATTTGTTTCAATTATTGTAAGCAATGAGGAGGTTTGCTTGCCACAGACCTGAATTTTGAGTGAAAGTGTGGAAGAACAAGCAAAACATAGGAGACTGAGACTTTGAATGTCAATGATGTTGTGCTGTTTGCTTTTATATTCTCAAAGGTAAACAAACTTTATAAATGAATATTAATGAAAGTAAGATGATATTCAGACTGTTTACTTCTTTCAGAATAAACAGATACTCTGACTCATCTTGCAGATAAACTAGGTGAAGCTCCTTTGTTCACCCCTGAGGTCAAGAATGTTGCCTTTGAGGACATCATCAAATCAAGAAAATAAAGCCTGAGTTTGTCTATAAACATTGGTTTATTTTCAGTTTTGAGGCTGCTTAACTCCATAACAATTCTAGGCAGTTTACAGATAAAACATTAAAACAAGTATTGTAAGAAAAAGGAGACAGAATTTTTAAAAAGCCCAAACTAAAAGGGGTCAAACATCATCCTAAATCAACATTTGGGAGGATAAACAGGTTTCTGTTGTGGCGTTTGCAGGAGACAATTAGTTCACTTAATTGGTTCATGACTCCCCGAGACTCCTTGCCAAGTTTTGGAGATAGCAGCCTGCCAGCTCTCCACGCCAGATAAGGTCTGTGACTGTAGATCCTCCCTTGAAAGACTTTGCTGGATGTGAATGAGCAGAATTCGCAGTAAATTAAAAGGTTTTTTTGTTGGGACAAGGTGTTTGCTTCATGATCTTGGGAAGCCTCGGTCAGAACAGTTTCTAGCAGTTTGTTGAAAGTCATGAATGCCAGGTTTTATTTTGGATAAGTGAGAAAAACTACTACAATACTGTTTTCTGCAACCACCAGCTTCCTGTTCTTTCTTTGGAGAAGTTACTGATAGGTCTGGGGAAAACCTCTGATGAAAGATCAGCCACAGAGAGCAGAATAAGCTACCTGGGAGAGGGAGAAAAGGAACGATTCTTTACCTAATATTGAAAACCCACGTCCAGATTTGTTCCTGAGTGAAAGCCATAACAGATATTCTGAGGTGAAATGCTATTGCCTCTAAATACATCAGATTGAAGTTTTACATGGAGCCATCATTGTTTATATATTTTAGTATTATTCAGGGACTCCGTTGAAATACTTTTTCACAACTTTATCCTACATAGTGCCTTTTTTTTTTACTGTGTTATGTAGGAAGTGGAAGACTTTGAGAATAGAATCATCCCCTAAATGTGTTACTTCTCCTTGGAGTCCCTTTTTGGTCATGTTAAAGCAGACTATTGACACTCATGGTGTTGGATGATAGTTACGATGATTCTTAAACTTTGACCACATCATCAGGAATAAACGGAGTTCAGAAATGACAGCCCAAGCAACAATAAAGTATATAATCAAGCTGCATAATCTATTTTAATGTTTTGTTACTTTGCAACCAAAGATACTTTATTGTATAAATGTTAAATCTTTTTCCTGTCACCCTTTAACATCATATATGCGTCAGTTTTTAAATCACATTTTATGAATTTTACCAATAAGTACAAAAATGTATCTTTTAGGTGTCAAAAAGAATTTGAAAATAGAGATGGAGCTGCCAAAGGGGATGATGCTGTAAGGAAAAGATTTCATGCATTTGTGCTGTTTTTGGCTGAACTTTATCTAAATCTAGAGGTAAAAAAAAAATTTCTTTCAGATTGAATTGCTTCTTTCAATCTATAATTCTGGCCAGACATTTGTAAGGAAAATGGCTGAAGAATTCATCTGTAGAGCATTGTAACTCAATGCAAATCAGAAAACTCTGAACAAATTTAAATTTTTATTAGACTCTTTCTTATTTAATTTTGTTCTTAATTGTCATATGCTTGCATCCTTATAAAAAAAAACCACTAGGTGTTCTTGCACTAATTTGCACATTATTATTTTAAATGAACAATTGAATAAAATGCTGAGAGCATATTTTCCATTATATTTACAAAAATAAATTTTATTTATGGAGATTTTTATTATTTCCTAATATAACCATTCAGAAGAAGTGCCTGAGATGTTGTTATAAAAATGAAGTGGCAGTATGCTTGTACATATTGTCGTGATCATTTTATTGCTAGAGCGATACCTTTCAGTACAACAGTCATGAATCAAACTTTTCTATTTCACTAGACTCAATTGCAACATACTACTTACAGTAGGCATTTTATATCTTCTTAGGTATAAAATTGTGAGTTCTCTCATTCAATTAAATCCAACAGGTAGTTAAATTGTATTTGTTTATTAAATTTACATGCTGCTGATTTCACTATCGAGAGTGATTCTTAATAAATAAAATATTTTGCCGGGTTACCAGTGGCAGCTAAAAAAATTTGAACTGAGGAAAATAGCTAGCCGCCTTGAGGTGAAGTATTCTATTATATAATCAGCTATTCAATTAATATAGAAAAATACCAAATACTTGAGTAATAAGAACTTGGAATAGTTTTTAATTTTCAATATTAATTTTGCAAATATTATTTTTACATATTTATAGGTAAAAGGAAGTAAAGGACTAGTAACTCGAGCTGACATTCTTCAAACTGGACTTCATGAGCTATTAAATACCCTTTTTTCAAATCCTCTGGACAGCAATTTAATTTGTGCAGTAAAACTATTGAAGGTAAGACATTTTTATTCTGAGATTTTTAAAAAACAATTGTGTTAATTATTAATAGAGCCTCTTTGGGTGTTTATTAATATTAGTATAAATACTGTAGTGTGATTAAGTGTTTCTTTAACCGGTGGAAATATATTCAGCTCTCCTGGCAAAATGGGGGGTTGAACATTACATTTAGTCCATGGACAACCTGTCCTATTACAGGATATCCTAGCATTCAAAATGCTGTTGATAATCCAGCTACATCTCTACCCATGGCTGTCCAAGCGAAGCTGCCAAAATTCTGTTCCCGTATTTGGATGTGGAAGAATAGGCTTCAGCCAACCCTTCCAAATATTAATGGCTGTAGGCATAATGACCGGAAGGAGTAACCTTGGAACAGGAGAATCACAACCAAGACAACACTCAGAAGACAAAAGAAACCCGAATCCAGGACAGAGATGTAATTGGACAAAGTGTTTGAGACAGGATTTTCCCTAGTTCTCACAAAAATAAAAGTTTTTCATAGTTCTCATAAAGTATTCAGACTTGTAAGATTCTGTACCTTACAATAAAAGTAGTATTTACTTTCCTAGGTTGATCTACCTTGAAGGGCTGATGGTAGGTCTTGAGACCCTCCTTGTCTAAGAATTTGAGAGTTTACATTTTTGACTTTTGAACTAGGCTCAAGATTTCAGTGTGCATCTGCTCAGGTCACAACTCCTGCCAGAAGAGTGACGACAGCTACAGCCAGGGAGGCTATTGAACAACTTTGTCTTCTGTGCCAGTTGCTGGACTAGGGGGCCTTGCTCATACCTTGACTCCCATTAGGGTTACTATTATAACTTGAGAATGAAGACAGAGGCTCTTATTCAGTAACACTGTAACCAATTTTAATGTAGCAGTAACTTGAGTGAAAGTAACAGTAACTTGCAACAAAGTAACTCTAGTAGACCGGGCTGTGTGCGCGGCTAAATGAATGTAACAAGAAGTAGACCGGGTAGTCTGTGGAGAAGAGGTAACTAGTAGACCGGGCTGTGTGCGCGGCTAAATGAATGTAACAAGAAGTAGACCGGGTAGTCTGTGGAGAAGAGGCAGCGAAGCAGTTCCGAGTATACCGGGTTGTTCGGCTGCTCTGGTAGATCGGGGTGGCGGTTGGAGAGAGTCTGCCCTTTTATATTCCAGCAGACTCGCGCTTGACAGCTCGGCAACTGACAGGCGCGTCTGATTGGCTAAGACGCGCTTGGCTGCTGCCGAGCTGTCATTCGTAACAGCGAGGACTACCTTTTACTATACAACAGTTTCTACAATGCACTGTACATGGGGCTTCCCTTGATGAAGATCTGGAGGGTTTCTCTTGGTCCAGAATGTGGTGGCTCCAGTAGTTATAGGCTCTGAATACTCCTCTACTCCACAAGCTGCAATAGCTTCTAAAAGGCTTCAAGATTCTGTACATCATCTATAAAGCCCTCCATGACATAGGACATGGTTATAGGCAGGGTTGCCTTCTCTAGGGTTGTCCCAGATGCTCCAGTAAGGCCCATTCTCACTCCCGACACCTTTTAGGACTTTAGCGATGTGCTTTCTGAGTTGGGCCCCTTACTGTTGAAACAAATTGCCCTCATACCTGGCGGACAACTGGCGGCCCTTCACATTTTTGGAATGTCTGTCAAGACCTGACTCTTTTCCCCGGCATTTGAGTCCAGATGAGTGGAGCATCAATTAGTAGAGTTGCAGTGCAGCTTAACCTGGTTGCATTTTATTGCTTCAGGTTTTTTTAAATGTATTGAGCTGCTTGTTTTTTTATTTGGGGGGGGGTGTTATTTGTTGTTAACTTTTTGTTTGAATTGGGCAGCCATATGCATTTTATAAATATATAAATAAAAGTAGCTTTGCAAGAAGCATCGACTGTAATCGAAAAAAGGTTAGAAAGCATAGTTGTTATCCAATTCTGAATGCAACTCGCTTTTTCAAATTATTTTAATCTGACGTGTTCTCAGTCATTGCTTTTATTTGTTCCCCAGTTGACAGGATCTGTCCTTGAAGATGCATGGAAAGAAAAAGGAAGTACTTATATGGATAATATAATACAGAAAATTGAAAATGTTGTCTTAGACGCAAATTGCAGCAGGTAGTAAGAAAATTCAATCGTTTCCCAGTTACCTTGTAATGTAAAACCATTTTGTGTAATTTCTAATGTAATAAAAAGTACAGTTCAGTTTGTAGCTGTCTTGCTCATTTCCTGCAAAAATTATCATTGTAGGAAAATGGACTGTGAAGTGTGTGTTAAAATATATGTCATTTTTAAATAACACATCTTTCAATAAATGTACGGAGTAAAAATGTTTAGAGGATCCTAGGAAATAGGTATATTTTGCCGTCTTTAAAATCTCCTTGCAGTTACTTTGAATAGTGACATAATATTATGTGTAATTTTTAAGACTAATAGAAGACTGCAGTGAGCTCACATGGCATTGTAGGATATTTTAATTTTTGTAGTTCTGTAATTTTGCAGCATCCTATCTTTGCATCCGTGGCACGACAAAACCGCGCTACGCAAAATAGCGGAGATTAAATCGCGTCACTAAAGTTGCGACGTCATCACTGCGCGTCATCACCGCGGGGACAACAGCGCGGTGACAGAAGGGCGTTCTACATGCTTCGTTCTTTGCCTCCAAAGGTAGCCCTCCTCCTCCAGCTGACAGCAGCAGCAGCAGCCTGCGGGAAAGGTCCAGCACAGCCACGGGGGACAGCAGGAAGCCCGCGGGGGGCCCGAGCAGGGCCGCCGACGGCGGAGGACGCAGCGGCGGCGGCGGCTGAGGCTCTCCCGGGGCCGGCGAAGCGGGCTTGCCCGGCAGAGGCAGGCCGCCCTCTTCTTCCTCAACAACATCTCCTTGGATGGGCGGCCGCTGCCACCGGGCAACCTGCTTCGCCAGCCCCGGGAGAGCCTCAGCCGCCGCCCGCCCGCCCGCCCTGCCTCTTCCTCCGGGGGAGGCGCCGGCGGTGGAGGCCGCCCGTCCAAGGAGATGTTGTTGAGGAAGAAGAGGGCAGCCTGCCTCCGCCGGGCAAGCCCGCTTCGCCAGCCCGGGAGAGCCTCAGCCGCCGCCGCTGCCACGTCCTCCTCCACTTCCTGCTGCCCCCTGCGGCTGAGCTGGACCCTTCCCACGGGCTGCTGCTGCTGGGCAGCCCGCTTTGCCCCGTTCCCGCTGCCGCTGTCAGCTGGAGGAGGAGGGCTACCTTTGGAGGCAAAGAACGAAGCATGTAGAACGCCCTTCTGTCACCGCGCTGTTATCGCGGCGGTAGGGTCGTTTTTTTCTTAGCGCTTCAGACGCCGCGGATTTGCCTCCGCACTTATGTCGGCGCGGATAAGGACATCGCGGTTTTGTGGTGGAACCCTTTGCATCAGAAGGGTGCCACAAAATGACAAAGTTAGGTAACCTCTGGATCAATAAATAAAGCAAATAATAACCTGAGAGTTTCATATATTCCCTAAATAATTCTACATTCTAATTCCATATTTATTCTTTATTTTTTCATTTCCATGCTTAAGCAGAGTAAGAATCAGGTAGACCAAAATGAACTGTCCTGTGCTTCCTAGCAAAGCCTTATGTGTTATTCTCTACAGGATATGATTTTTACTAGCCCTGCATTATACCCTTAAAGAAACTTCATTTGTCTTTAGTCTTGCAGTGATCAGGGTGTCCATGATATCCCCTTCTTTCTTATTTGTCGTGGACATCAGCACATGTCTGCACAATCTATTGCTTGCCTAGACCGCGCCTAGATCATTAGGCTACTTCTGGTGTATGAATTATCGCCTGTAATAGATATTAGGGAAAGACCAGAACTGCTTTTCTCATTACTGATAGAGTTAAGAAAATGCTTACACAAACATTTCAGAGAAGATGGTACACTTAAAGAGTGATAAGGAAAGAGGCTGGATGGATCCTTGAACGCAGCAGAAAGAACAAAATCAACAGAAGTGCTAAATTTAAATAACTCTTGTTTAACCAACCTAAACAGTGTAGATTCTTCAAAGCCATGTGTCATTTAATACCTATATTTAATGTATGAGAATACTGATAACAAAAGTTGTTCTTTGACAATGCATTAGCATTAAATTTTATTTACATTTTGAGAAGCTATAATAAATTGGGTGTATTCTAACGGTAAACACTAATTTTTATTTTCTACTTTTCTGTTACAGAGATGTAAAGCAAATGCTATTAAAATTAGTAGAACTGCGGTCAAGTAATTGGGGAAGGGTACATATTGCTTCAACATACAGGGAAGCAACTCCAGAAAACGATCCTAACTACTTCATGGTAAAGTACACTGGTATTCTTCTTCCGTAGATTATCCCTGAGATAGCTTTACTGAAATAAATATAAAAATGTTAAAGCACACAAAATTAAAAAATAGAAACAAAAATAAACAAAGTATATTTTAATTCTAGAATGAACCAACATTTTACACATCAGAGGGTGTGCCTTTCACTGCAGCAGATCCAGGTATGTTCTATTTGCTCTGCAAATAATAGCTAAAGTAGAAGTTAATTAAATCTAAATGTTATAGCTCTCAAAGAAGGCAGACAAAAATAGATAGAGCTTTATTAAAAGTTCCAGAAACTGCTTTCTATCCATTCAGATGGAATCCTAAGTGTCATGCTAGTTTCATTGTCTGCAGTCACAGCAGCAGCATATTGAATCCATTGCTGTTTCTGTCATTTGTAGACAAATTATTAACAAAGATAAATAAACCTAGAGATACAAAGTTTTGTGACAGATAGTTATGGAGAAAATCCATCTATAGGTAATCCTCATTTGGGAACCACAATTGGAACTAGCAACTTGGTTGTTAAACAAAGCTATTACAACCATTCTTACAATCTTACTTCAGTTTTCCTTTATTTTACAGACCTGTAAAGGTCTTAAATGTGAAGATTGGCAATAGCACTTAGACTTATGTTCTGCTCCATAGTGCTTTACAGCCCTCTCTGAGCGGTTTACAGAGTCCCCCCAAACAATCTGAGTCCTCATTTTACTGACCTCGGAAGGATGAAAGGTTGAGTCAATCTTGAACCAGTGGGAATTAAACTGCTGACTGCAGCCAGCAGTCAGCAGAGGTAGCTTGCAATGCTGCATTCTAACCACTGCACCACCAAAAGGTCACTAAGCAAGAACTATTTGTATGGAATTGCTAAGAGTACTTGATGACAGTTAATCAATCAATGATTGCTATCAGTCATGCTTTATTCCATACCTGCATCCTACATCCACAGTCTTGGAGCCCTTTTTTTCTTCGTGTGACTTTTTATAATTGTACTGTTTAGCACTTAGTTGCTTTTGACTAATGGTTTAAAGCACAGAACGTGTCTTTCCACTTTATTGTGCATTGCAGATGTTTACTTTTGTTGGCAGTAAGAAAACCTTGCTACAGTACAGTATATTGTGAGTTCTTTAGTGAGACCTATGCTGCTTGAGTGCAAACATTATTTGAAGAAAAGCAGGGGAAGAGAAAGCTCAGGATATGCATGATGAAGTAGAATAAAATGATACGTTTAAGCAAAATCATTGTGTTATTAAGAGCTTACCCAAATTATCAAATACATATCTGTAATAATAATAAGCTTGGATAGGGTACTTCATAAAATGTTGATATTATAGATTACCAAGAAAAATATCAAGAACTTCTTGAAAGGCAAGATTTGTTTCAAGGATATGAAGAAAATGGAACAGGAGCTGGAGACCAGTAAGTTCTTATTTTAGTCTAACTAGTGATGCAGACAGAATCGTTTTAGCATGATCGCTAACATTCCTAATTGGTCACTACTTTTCAGGAATATTTTTGTCAAAATTTATCATTTTGAAAATACTTTAGAATTCGAACTGCTTCTTTCAGTTTTATTTACTGATATTCTACTAAATGGTAACATTAAGGTATTTACCTTAAGAGATCTACAGAGCTCTTTTTACTAATTGTTGCTTTTTAAAAGAATATTTTCATAATATTTTAGGCCCTACAGCAAAAAAGTTACTTTAAGATTATTATTTCTGTCTTTCTGTTCAGTTCCTTATCTGATCTGTTTTTTGGATCCTATAAATTCCTCTGTTTGTATTTGAATGTGCAGCGGAGACCTTAGCAGCTGGAATGTAGATGGTTTCCTGTTGGAAAGAATACTTGTTTTGTACTTGGGAATTTATATTGACCATTCTTGCTCATAAGTGATGCTAACATTTATAAATGTGAACTTCTTTGCACCTAAGAAATTTAAACTTGGTGTGCAATGAGAGCTTGCCAGTGTTCAACTTATACAAATATATATCCATAACATTATTATTGGTATTTTTTATTAATATTTTTAAAAATTGAATTTTGAAAAATGTGTATTTAACCTGAATTTTATTGCAGATACTATGATGATGATGATGACGATGACGAAAAAGATGATGAGATGGATCCAGAAATTGAAGAAGCGTTTGAAAAATTTTGCTTAGAATCTGAACGCAAGAGGAAACAATAAGTTTTACATAAAGTTTGTTTTTTGAAAAAAATAAAACAGCATAGAATGGACAATAAGGAAACAAATGGAAAATCCTGCAATCCATATCAAAGGAAATTAAGTTTTTCCAAGTATGCAATTTCCCTCTTGTTAAACAGAATCTGCCAAAAAGAAGCAATTGTAAAGTGAAATTCTTTATCTTGAATAATATGTAAATATTATAGTTTATTTTATGTACAGTTAAATAAGCAGTGTTTTTGCTGTAACAAATTTATTTGGCGCGTCGCATTAATCTAAAAGTTCAAGTTAGATTAAATTTGTATTAAAATTCACACTTTTCTGAAGTAAAATCCTTTCAATAGTAATGCATTTTGACTTGCTTTTGGAATGGATTTGTACATTCTTTCCTTTGGATAGCTTGTAGCATTCACCCCACATTTTTAGGCTCATGAAGTTGCCAAATTATTTACTTAATATTTTACAAATCATTAAAATTGTAACCAGCCAAGGACAATTTGGAGCTGGGCACAAAAATTGAATTTTCAAACAGTTACATTGTCAATTAATGTTTCAGTTCATCAAATCTGTCTTCAACATTACTGTGTTTTAGATGTCATATTGGTCATCTTCTGAAGTATGGTTTTAGATGATCAGAAATGTGTCATGTTTATTCCTTTACCCACTTTCATATTAATACTTCCTGCTTTAGCCATTGTTTATTGTCAGACAAAACAATGATTAATGCTAATCAGGATTACTTTAAAATGTTGGTTTAAAAATCTGGTTCATCAGGTAAAGGAGAACATTGCAAAGTCTCCCAAAATGGTTTAGGATGCTTTCTAAATCCTGATCCACAGATAGCAGCCTAGAAATTCTGACCTTTGCTCATGTTTGCAGAGAATAATTAATTTTTTACACCAGCAACATTGGGCCCTAAGTTGAGGACTTGCTGTTTTAGAGGTTTCAAAATAGAATATGTCTGAATTCAGCCATTTCTGTTGATTTTCACTTTGAAATTTTAAAGAAGCTATTTTTTTAGTTCGAAGTTCATAATTTGTGTCTTTGAAATGCATACTAAAAAGAAAGCACTCGTGTCTCTTTTTAGTTTCCATCACATTTAACAAGTAAATTGTTTACAAAGAAATTTGTCTACTGATTATGTCTTCCCTTTAAATCATCTGGTTTTTTTTCTCTCTAAAATTGTGTCCAGAATACTTTTAACATTTTATTCACTATTTTATATTACCTAGAATCTTATTTCCTAACACCAAATGTGTTGAACTTCCTGAGCAGTAGGTTAAATAACTTATATAAAGACATAAGTTGTAAATATGTATGTAAATAGTGCTGTTTAATATTGCACTGTTATAACTTGGTACAATTTGTGTCTGTTAAATGAGTTAGTATAAAATTACATCTTCTGGTTGTTTAGCATTTAGTTAACACCATATTTTGCAAAAAATAAAAATAAACAGTTTGTTGTTGTTGGATACGTTTTATTTACTTTTCTAGTGCTTTCATTTTTATTAAGAAAGAATATTAAATCTTCCTTGTTTCCTTCTGTCCTGATGAGTAATATCTTTAGAGTTGCTGGTGAAGTCTCATTTAAGGCCTGATGACTACATGTATATATCCATATTTTCTTGACATGTGTGTACGTTTGTGTGTGTGTGTTTTCACATTGCCTTCTGCCAGGATGTTTTTTTTTTTCCAATTGTAATCTCCCTGACTAGCCTAAGGCCCAATGTACATTTCTTGATAGTTTCCTGCTGAAATATTAACTGGATTCAGCCTTGTTCGCCCTCTTCAAAATCAAGGTCAGAAACAGCTACATTGCACCTGCTTTTCAGGACTCCAGACTCTTCATCCTCAGGAGATAACATTTTTTTAAAAAAAACTGAAAGACTGAGGACCACATGGATCTCTCCCTGTATGTATGTGTTTTAGTTCCAACAGTACAAAATAGTAAATCCTCTTCAAGGAACAGTATTTATACAACATACTTCAACCACAAACTAGCCGCCATCATATCATCTAGTGTATGGTGTGAACTGGTTAGTATATTAGCAATAGCACCTAGACTTGTATGCTGCTCCATAGTGCTTTTACAGCCCTCTCTAAACTGTTTACAGAGTCAGCATATTGCCTCCAACAATCTGGGTCCTCATTTTACCCACCTTGGAATGCTGGAAGGCTGTGTCAACCTTGAGTCTGGTGAGATTTGAACTGCTGAACTGCAGCTAGCAGTCAGCTGAAGTAGCCTACATTGCTACACTCTAACCACTGCGGCATCTTGGCTCTTATATTATTAAGTCTTATATTAAGGACTGTATGGTTAGTATATTACACAATCTAACAAAGTTAATTGGATACATCATTTAATGTGTGGTTTGAACTCAGCCATTATGGCTTACCAAATTTTATAATACAAAAATTACATAACGGAAGACAGAGGAAATAAATGTTGGGAGATGGAATCCCAAATCTTTAGCAGTGAAAAAGTTTCAGTTGGGGGGTGGGTGGGTAGTTTGCCTTATGAGAAAGGAAGAACACTCGATATCTCACTTATTGTCCATCAGAGACTACAGAACAGAACAGAATTCTTTATTGCCAAGTGTGATTGGACACACAAGGAATTTGCCTTTGGTGTATATGCTCTTTGTTACATAAGAATAAAATACATTCATCAAGAATCAAGGTACAACACTTAATGATAGTCATAGGGTACAAATAAGCAATCAGAAAACTCAGTATAAATCTAATATAAATGTAAACATAAAATATGAAGATACAAGCAACCAAATTACAGTCATAAGTGGGAAGAGATGAGTGATAGGAACGATGAGAAGACTAATAGTAATGCAGCCTTAGTGAATAGTTAGACAGTGGTGAGGGAATAATCAAGTGTTGATTATTTGTTATTTGTTCATTTTACAGTAAATGACAGTGACTACCGTATAAATAAAAGATGAGCACCGCCCCCTAGAATCGGGAAGGACTAGCACATATGTGCGAGGATCTTTACCCTAGTGTATAAACAATTGGACCCGTAGCCCTAGATCAGAGGTCTTCAAACTTGGCAACTTTAAGACTTGTGGACATAGCTGGCTGGAGAATTCTGGGAGTTGAAGTCCACAAGTCTTAAAAGTTGCCAAGTTTGGGGACCCCTGCCCTAGACGGTGCTTCCAAGTATTGCATCCGCTGACAAGCATGGAGGTGCCTTTTGCTTTATTCAAAACGCACAAGCTGATTCCCCGGGGATGCGCACCATGGCTCCATACAAAATCATAGTAGATCTCCAACCCCTTCAACCTTGGGGGAAGAATCCCATAGCCTTTCTGATCCAGGAAGGACTAGCAGCGAGAAGCGCCTACCGTTCAAAGAAACTGGTAACTCAGAGAAAGCCACCACAAATCCGGAAAAAAAATCCTACTCTTCTGGGTCCCTCCCAAGCTCCGCCTTCCCTAAAGAGGCGCCTTAGTCCGTTTGAATCCTGACCTCCTCCTCTTTAGCGCCGCCCCTTTGAGTCTTTTGCCCCCGCGCTCTTTGGTCGGTTTCCCGGCTCCTCGTATACCCAGGAACGAGGACTTTAGTGGAGTTGATTCTGCCCTTAAACGAGGTACGTTGTTTAAACCTGAGTTTCCCTGTTTGCACCAGGGGAAGATCAACTGGCGCTGCGTTGCTTCCCGAGGCTGAGTACGCAAGGAGTGTTGGAAGGCTCTCGTCTCGGCGGATTGCTGGAGAAGAAATACACATTAGAGTGTGAGCAAACAGTTGATTCAGTTTTAGTTACTTCTCCCGCCTCTGGTGTCCTCCGAACGTGTTGCGCGAGAGGTCCAGGCAAACGAACTTCTAGCTAGTAAGAGCTAATGTACGATTAGCCTTTCCCCCTGAAAATGTTTGCACCGTTTTATTTTGGAGGTTTAATTTAATTTTTTAAGCATGTATAAGATAACAGATATAAGTATAAACATGATTATGAACACAGGAAATGGATGCGAAAAAGTGGGGACAGTAGTAGTAGTTTAAGCACACCTGGCCTCATAGCGCTTGCTATCTTTTTATCTTTATTTTTTTAATTGACTTTATTGTTTAATGTCTTTGTTGTAAGCCCCCCAGAGTCGTTGAGAGTTGGGTGACAGGTAATTTCAATAAATTATTATTCTCTGACCACAATGTGATGTCACAGCTGCTAGTTCTTTATTCACAAGAACTTAGGATAGCTATTGATATAGCTATAGTATATCTGTGAATCCCAGCAATGCATATCCTTTGGTGATTGCCAGATGGAAATTTTGTTGTCAATGTGTGTATTTTCTAAGTGCCCTGCAAGATTTTTTTGGTATGGTACCCAATGTGTCAATAACCTCTGGGACCAAGTTACTATGATTCATTGCACAGTCAGGCAGATATTTAGACAAGATTTGGCATTTTATCCACCTATCAAGCTCTTCACAAGGACTTGACATAGGAAGATGCTGGTTGATGGTGTTACAGGCTTCATTGCGGGATGTAAGCTGTTCCAAGTAAATTATTAAAAAATAGTTTAATTAAGGTGGGTATATCTGCAAATCTAGGCAGGGGTTTATTGAGCATGTGAAATCACATTTAGTTCCATGGTGATCCAATTTTTGCAGGAAATTGTACTAGAACAGATTCCATGGTGCTCAAATTCTGATCAAAATAGTTGTGTGTGCAGCTATCCTAGCCATTTACTTATATTTCCAAATAAATATCTCAGGAAGGCCTTCTGTCTTTTATCCGTTAGTTCAACTGCTGAAGAGCCCCACAAAAATATAGGTTCTATTTCTAGTGTTGATCCACAATCTTAATTATAAATGTAGTAAAAATACAGTCTACAAGACAGTGGGCTCCTGTTGATATCATGGATACACCTAGACCTGAACTTCAACTTTTGCATAAATTCAACAATAAGAGGAATGAATGCTTTATTTTATTTATTTTTTAGACAAGTTTTATTGCATTTTTTACCCATCATACATACTTTATGGACAGAGTGTGATCCAGGTCACATCTTATGCATCATACTCATAATCATAGTTTCAGTATATTCTAATTTTCCCACTTTTATCAATTTTCATCTCTTTTCTATAATCCTTTATCTTTTTTCCATTAATTCATTTAAGCTTACATATCATTATTAAACACCCTTTTCTTTTTGTCTTCAACTATTATTAATTCATCTTTACAAATTAAACATTTTTAACCATAGCTTTGCTATTCCAACTTCCACAATATTATTGTTTTCATAATTCTTTATCATTTACTATTCAATTTTCACACATAGTTAATATCACTGTATCTCCTGTATTTCACCTTTTTTGCAGTTTTTCCAGTTATTTACCCTATTTTTCTTCCCAGAAAATATCTCACAAATTCCCCTTCCCCAATCATTAACATTTTAAATTCCCAACATTGTTTAAATTTCCATTCAAAATTAATAGTATTTATTTAATTATCTACTTTCACATTCCCATATACCATCCCATCTAGGAATGAATGCTTTAGAAAGCAAGAAGAAACAGTGCAATGCCCCAAAAGTCATTCTTTTCACCTAATATCATGGTGAAAAGGATAAGGATGTCTTAACTTTTTTAGACTAAGAGCAGCAACAAATAGGTGGAGCCAGATTTTAAAAAAAAGAATGAATCTAGGATAGAAATTGAAACTGATTTAATATAATAAATTAATCAATGCATTTCCATATATAGCAGTAATCTGACAACTGCTTTGGGGATGAACTCAGCCATTTGGGGGCTGTATAGAGCTTGAGATTGTGCTACTTGCTGAAGACTTTCGTAAAGTTCATAGTGCTGAACAAAAGTGTAGTACACATTTGTACATAGTCCTTACTTACCAACCACAATTCTTTCAGCAATTCTATTGCTAAGTGACAGTTGTAAAGTGAAACATGGCATGACTGTGCCTGACTTACGACATAAGTTCATCAGTTTCAGCTACAGTTGTTAAGTGAATCACCCACGGTTGTTTAAGTGCAATATCACATGACCACAATTTTCTAGTTTCCCATTGAGTTTGATTGTGAGAAGCCAGCTGAGAAAGTTGCAAATAGTGATCGCAGAGCACTGCGGTTAAATGCAAACCTCTTGCAAAGTACCAAAATTGCGATCACATGATCAAGGTAATGCTGTGTGACTAAAATTTGTAAGGATTGGTCATAAATCTCCTTTTTCTACACCATGGTAACTTTGAACGGTGACTGAACATATAGTTGGTAAGTGAAGGCTACCTGTAACATTACTGATATTTGCACCATTTCTAATCCACACCTATACGCTAAAATAATCAATTGTGATTCCTTCACAGATTCACTTTGTAAAAACACTGTATGTGTTTTTTGTGGTTGTGATGGGGTCAGAAAGTCTCATGATCCTTTATGAAGATAATTCAGTGGAAATCCACTATGCAGATGGCTCCAGATTGCTCCTTTCTCCGTGTGGGTCAGAGTTCTTATTTGAAAAGGCGATTCCTCCCTCTGCGCATCCAATACAGCCACCGGAAAGAGTTCGCCAGAGGACACCATTTGCTATTAGTCTCTATCGGGTAAACCAAACCTTTTTTTTTCCCTCTAAGCAGGAGAAAAAGATAGCCTGTTCTGGGATAATAGGATTGTAGTAGAAAATCTTTTGCTTAAAGTCTAAAGAAAAGGGCTAAGCAGTGGTAAAATTCAAAATTTTTTACTACCATTCTGTGGGCGTGGCAGGGGAAGGGTGATGCAAAATCTCCATTCCTACCCCACTCCAGGGGAAGGATATTGCAAAATCTCCATTCCTAGCCTCTTTGGGGCCAGCCAGAGGTGGTATTTGCCCGTTCTCCGAACTACTCAAAATTTCTGCTACCGGTTCTCCAGAACCTGCTAAATTTCACCCCTGGGACTAAGCAAAAGTTTGGCAATTCTGAAAAGTCAGCAAAGAAGGCAAATTCATCACTGACATACCAGCAGACTAAGGGTCCATATAACCCAATTCTTTCTATCACAATCCTAGTGATTATCATATAAGTGCTACTATAACCAAATCATAAACACAACCATTTAAAAAAAAACATAACCATTCACAAACAGGCAGTCCTCGATGTACAACCACAATTGAACCTAAAATTTATATTGTTAAGGGAGATATTTGTTACGTGAGTTTCGCCCAGTTTTACGACCTTCCTTGCCACAGTTGTTAAGTGAATCCCTGCGGTTGTCTTCCAGTTGTTAAGTGAATCTATCTTTGCCGTTGTCTTTGCTTGTCAAAAGGTTGCAAAAGGCAATCACATGACTTTTGGATACAGCAAAGGTCATAAGTATGAACCAGTTGCCAAGCATCTGAATTTTGATCCACTTGACCATGGGGATGCTACAAAGGTTAAATTGTGAAAAATGGTCATGTCACTTTTTTCAATGCCAATGTAACCTTGAATGTCACTAAATGGACTTTTGTAAATCGAGGCCTACTAGTATAAGGAGGCTTAAAAGATATTCAGTGAAGACAATCCAATTAAAGAGTTGCACGTTTTGAGTTTGTAAAATAGTAGTAAACGGGCAATAGCCAGAATTTTAAACAGTAGTACCCCAAAGCGTAAGATGTTCTTGTAGATTGTATTGGTCCCAGATTTAAAATTGTGTTCTTGAGATTTTTTTTTGGCTCAAACTCATACAATGCAATGCAATGCAATGCAATAGCAGAGTTGGAAGGGACCTTGGAGGTCTTCTAGTCCAACCCCCTGCCTAGGCAGGAAACCCTATACCATTTCAGACAAATGGCTATCCAACATCTTCTTAAAGACGTCTAATGTTGGGGCATTCACAACTTCTGGAGGCAAGTTGTTCCACTGATTAATTGTTCTAACTGTCAGGAATTTTCTCCTCAGTTCTAAGTTGCTTCTCTCCTTGATTAGTTTCCACCCATTGCTTCTTGTTCTACCCTCAGGTGCTTTGGAGAATAGTTTGACTCCCTCTTCTTTTTGGCAACCCCTGAGATATTGGAAGACTGCTATCATGTCTCTCCTAGTCCTTCTTTTAATTAAACTAGACATATCCAGTTCCTGCAACCGTTCTTCATATGTTTTAGTCTCCAGTCCTTTAATCACCTTTGTTGCTCTTCTCTGCACTCTTTCTAGAGTCTCCACATCTTTTCTACATCGTGGTGACCAAAACTGAATGCAGTATTCCAAGGCATTATAAAGTGGTATTAACACTTCACGTGATCTTGATTCTATCCCTCTGTTTATGCAGCCTAGAACTGTGTTGGCTTTTTTGGCAGTTGCTGCACACTGCTGGCTAATATTTAAATGGTTGTCCACTAGGACTCCAAGATCCCTTTCACAGTTACTACCGTTGAGCAAGGTACCACTTATACTGTACCTGTGCATTTCGTTTTTGTTGCCTAAATGTAGAACCTTACTCTTTTCACCATTGAATTTCATTTTATTAGATAGTGATTATGATCTGTCCTACACATGTCCTAATTCTAGGCAGCCCTTAAGTGTCTAGGTACATCTGTTTTACAAGAACAGAAAGCTGGACTAAGGAATTCTTTGGGCTTACCCAAATAATTAGATTCTTGTTCTGTTTCTAGGATTCCTCATCGGGAAAAATGGTATTGATGAATAAATCTTCCTTGGTAGGGTGCGGCTTTAGCTGTGTGTGATACAGACCTTAATGCCAGTAAATTACTTGAGAAGATTGAGCAAATGGATTTTGCTTACTTTCCAATACACTTTAAAATCTTCTTTTCTTTTAAAATCAGAAATTATGCTGGATGGCATTTTAAAAGAGCTTTTTGTATAGCAATAATGCTAAAAAGTAAGAAGTTAGTGATTTTGCCAATATATGAAATCAAATTTTCTTTACTTTTTTTTAAGGAACAACTCTTGCGGGCAATAGATTTCCGAAATCAATACTCTGAGCTACCCTATTTACCTTCAGACATTATTCCTCCAGAAAGGAAAAATGTAAGTTTTGAGTATACGTTTTGAAACAAACATAGATTCTAATGAAATATTTAATTGGCTAATATGTGTTATCTTCTTAGATTATTAGACACTAATGTATAATTATACTGATTCATTGGGAAGTAAAGATAAAAAAACATTAGTACACATTATCTGTGTTTGCACAAAACACTTTTCTCATGTAGTTGCTTTTGTTGTGGCCTGCCAGCAGCCAACGGAGCTAGCAGCAGATTCGGACAGTGAGGAGTTTGGGGAGAAATGTGGGCCAGTCCTGGAGTCTGGGGAAGGCTCTGATAAGGGCTCTGTGTTGGAGGAAGAGAGGGGGCCAGAGCCATATGCCGGTTATCAGCTGCCTTCAAAGTCAGACATCAGTGAGGCAGACAAACAGCTGGAGCCTGTTCCCAGTGTGCGCATACGCAGAGTTGCCAGACAAAGGGAACAGCTAAAGAATAGGTGTCAACTTGGGAGTAAGGCCAGAGGTGGATGATGAATGGTCCTCCCAGAGGAAATAAAAGAGCAACAAAGGGGGAGTAGAGTTTGCAGGAGACAATGACTCTCTGAGTTTTGCCAAGTTCCATAGGATGGTGAATTTCCTTCTCTAAAATTGAACTCGGTGTTGACCTCCAAAGAGGAGGAAGCTGTGACTTGAGATTCCCACAGCACCTCTATACCATCTTGGTAACTGGCTGTTTCTAAGATCAGAAAATTTGTCCCGGAAAAAAAAAAGAGAAAGAAATAGAGTTGTGGTGGAATTTGCATTACGCCAGAAGAAATGGGGTTAGATAGGGTCCTGTCCTTTTCCTCAATTCAGAAAGAACACCTCGAGTTAATCTAAATGTATTCTTTCCTATTACCCACAAGGATATGAACAGAGAAGAACAAAGGTTTTGATCTGCCATTGGCAAGGCTTTAGAAAAGTCTAAGCCAGGGGTCAGCAACCCGCAGCTCTTGGAGCCGCATATGGCTCTTTCATCCCTCTGCTGCGGCTCTCTGTCGCTCAAAATATGTGTCACAAGCACCAATGGGCGACGAAAAGAAAACAGAACCTTTAATTCAAATACATATGCTAGTTTTGTGGGTGCTCAGGAAATAGTCGGGCACGGGAAGGGTTTTGTGGCTCCCGGTGTTTTCTTTTCTGTGGGAAACAGATCCAAATGGCTCTTTGAGTGTAAGGTTGCCGATGCCTGGTCTAAGCTATCAGAACTTTAAAACTCAATCTCTTCTGCAGGTTATTTTCACAGATGTCACTGAAGCCAAATGGCCTGGCCTTCATACGGCTAAGGAGGAAATGTGTCTGCTAAATGGCAATGTGAAAGTCACATCTTTAGATGGACATGCTTCTCTTTCTTTACCAGAGCTTCAGCAAGAATTTACGGTGGAGTTTTTATGCAAAGTAAGCGAGGGACTAAGAATCCCGTCATCGTTTTCAAAGAGGAGCTCCTGTAAGTCAACCCAAGCAAGTTATGAAAGTTCCAGCCAAAGCTCTGACTTAAAAACGCATTCAAGGCTGCTAGGAACAAAAATGAAGGACAATGTAGTTATAGAAAATTGTGCACAAGAGAACAGTTCAAGGGCTGTGCAAAAAGAAGATAAGATATCTCAGTCTTCCCAGAAGAGTTTGTTTGAATACTGTAGGGTTATACAGCATATATCAGTGTCATCCTGTCCTGAAGAATGGAAGTACCCTTTGTCATTAGCATTAAGAATCCATCAGTCACACAGTGGAAATGAAGCTGGCTCCAATAAAGGAAAGAATGAAAAAGATTGCCCAAGCCTGGATCTTGCTAATGAATGCAGAATGGCTGACACAGTTACTTGTCTACCTTCAGCGTTACCTCTCAGTTGTCATGCTCCATTTCTACACAGGTAAACTAGTTTTATACATTAAAACGTCTATATCATTTATTTCCATCTTTTAAAAAACTTCCTATTAAATAGCTAAAAATCTGTTTAAAATCCTACCAACATCCATACCAATGTAAACAATGGAAGTCATTGTCTCCAAGTATCTGGAAAGGACCAAATGAGAGAAGTTCCTTTAAGGATTCTAATCAAACTTTGATTTTTGAGATCTTAATATTAAATATTCCCTTCAAGGCCAAAACTGTTATTGTAAAACAAATAATTTGCAGCTGTTTATTACATTACATTCAGCTTTGGATGGTAAAATCTAAATAGCATAGAGTAGAATATTCTTTATTGGCCAAGTGTTTATTGGACACACAAGGAATTTGTCTCTGGTGCATAAGCTCTCAGTATACATAAAAACAATCATAAATCATAAGACGTCCATAAATCATAAGATACAATCAACAAAGTGATAGTCATAAGATATCAATAGGACTCTGTAATAGGAAAGGTGAAAAGGATAATAGTAATACAGTCCTGCCACATGGTTAGATATCCTTAGGCATAGACAGTGCTGTGGAATTATGTGTTTAGCAGAGTGATGGCATAGGGAGAAAACTATCTTTATGTCTAGTTGTTTTGGCATGCAATGTCCTGTAGCAGCATCCTGAGGGGAGCAATTGAAACAGTTTATCTCCAGGATGTGAGGGGTCTGTAAGATATTTTCTCAGCCCCTCCTTATGGCTCGCACAGTATACAGGTCCTCAATGGAAAGCAGGCTGGTTTATTATTATATTTATTAACATCAAAAATTCAAATCATAATTAATACTCTTATATTTACATTTTTCCTATCTTTAAAAGTCTAAGTCATCTCTAAACATTAGAGCTTTCATAATCTCTTGTCAACACTGTATATGTATGTCTGGTGTTATGTATGCTGTTAGGTAAGCTCCCCGTTGGGAGAGTGAGTACGTTCAGAGAAGCATTGTTAGAATTGTGTTGGAGAACAAACAAACCAGCATACAGAGACACTGCAGTTTAAATAGGCTTTTACTTTGGTGGAAATAGAGGTATCAGAGTCCATCAAACAATCCAAGTCATACACGGATAAGACAGTCAGTTAAGGGATAATCCAAATAACATAGTCCAGTATCATATAATCAGTTCAGTACTCAAAGTTTGCTAGCACTTTCAAAACTTACAATAGCTCACAGCACTTTCTAACAGCCAACTTCCAAAACACTCAGATCAGATCAGCCCAGCATCTAACAAACAATCATTCTGGCTCCCTCTTATGGCCGATTGAGGAAAACAGCAACCAATCACATTTTACAGTATGTTTTAAAGAAACAGGTATAACATTGTTACATGAGTTATATATTGCCAACCCAACCGTTAGAATTATATCCCTAACATATGCCTAATATAATAGTTTTTAAAATAGTTTTTAAAAACATAATTGATTTGATCCATAGGTGGACCTTCACTGATATTTTTGAACAAAAACAGGAGGAGGATGGATATCACTCATACTCACAACCTATCAAAATACTTTGGAGCAAGGGTATTACTTACAGGTACTGTAAGTCTATGTGTGTTTATGAAAGGAGTTTTAAAGACTAATAAATCTGTATTCTTACTTAATAGTAAGAAGACTGGTACTGAAGTATATGCAAAATAATAAGGATAGATTTTTAATGAGCATCGGTGTTCCAGTGTAATGAGCAGGCAGTCCTCACTTATCAACCACTCATTGAGCAATTGTTTGAAGTTATGATGGCACTGAACAAGTGCTAATTAAGGTGAATCCCCAAAGTTCTGACATTATAGATCTATGGCCATGTGCTCATGATTCAGTAGCTTGGCAAACAGCTTGCATTTAACGATGGTTGAGGCATCCCATGGTCACATGATCAATATTTGCGACCTGCCCTGTTGGCTTTCCACAAGCAAAACTAATGGGGAAGCCAGAAGAGAAGGTCACCAGTTGTTCTGGTAATGTTGTGGCCAGCCAGCAGAGCTAGAGGCACACAACAGGAGCAGGAGACAATTAGTTTGCTTAATTGGTTTGTGACTCTACGACTTTTGACAAGTTTTGCAGATATCGGCCTGTCAGCTCTCCAAGCCAGATAAGGTCTGTGATTGTAAATCCTTTCTCGAAAGACTTTATTGGATGTGAATGAGCAGAATTCACAGTAAATTATTAAAAGGGGTTTGTCTTGACAAGGAGTTTGCTTCATGCTCTTAGGAAGCCTAGGTCAGAACAGGTAACACCTCCCACACACAAGCATCTCAGGCCTTCCTGCATGGCATATCCTGCTTCCCTCCTCTTCCCTCTGCTTGAACACACCTGCTTCCTCCTCCTTCAGCTGCCACATCACAGCACCCCCTACTCCACTTACACAGTGCCTACACCAGGCCTTCCCCTAGCCCCTGGTAGCGCCCCTGCTGTTTACTTGGGATCTTATCCACTTCCCGCTTAATGATCCACATATCTTGGATTATGATGGCAATGGGGACTAGCTGGACAACTATTTCCCATTGTCCACCCCAATAACATTCTGGAAAATCATTGAAAACTTGGTAATTTTCCCAGGCTTGGGGTAAGAAGGTCTTGAGACCCTGTCAGGTATGGTTTGGTTTGGCAGGGTTTCACCCTAGGCAAACAGTGTTTCAGAGGAATAGTTATCAACACAAACGTTATCTTGCTCGGAGAGTTGCCAGATAACTAGTTTCCAAATGCAGGGCAATGCAACATTTGGCACAGAATCTCTTACAGTCACAAACAGAGCTTTCCACTCTTGAAACAACCAAAGGAACAAATGGTTTCCTGCAAAAGCCTACGCCCTCTTTTGTTTCCTATGCGAGGGGCCAATCACCTCCAAGGTGTAGCTTTACTCTTAAGTCAACCCTGCTTTCTTAGTTGTTCTTGTGTTCTGGCAGCTCTGCGCATTAGCATACTGGGAACAGGCTCCAGCTGTTCCTCTGCCTCACTGCTGTCTAGCTCCCTCTCTACCTCCAATGTAGAGCCCTCCTCTGAGCTTTCCTCAGTCCCCAGGACTGGCCCATGTTCCTCCCCAACTTCCTCACTGTCTGACTCTGCTGCCACCTCCGCAGGCCGCCGGCGAGGCACAATAGTACCGTATTTTTCAGAGTATAAGATGCACTGGAGTTAAGACGCACCGAGGTATTGAAGAGGCAAATTTTAAAAAAAAAGTTTGCAGCACTCTGCAAACCTCCCGAAAATGACCCGTTTTTTTGCAAAAATGGGCCCTTTCCCCCCCCCAAAAAGGCATGAATAGCCTTAAGGGGGCTTGCAGAGTGCTCCTGGGGGATGGGGAGGCAAAATGAGCAAAAAATGTCCCATTTTCTGAAGAAGAAAAAAAAAGCATGGATAGCCTTTAGAAAGCTTATAGAGTGCTGGAGGCTGGGGGTGGGGGGGTTAAAATTGAGCAAAAAAACTGGCCTTCTAAAAGCTCTCTAGAGGCTATGTACGGCCATTTTGGTGAAGAGGCGGGGTTTTGGAGGCAAAAAATGCTGCATTCAGTGTATAAGACGCACTCCTTTTTGAGGGAAAAAAGTGCATCTTATACTCCGAAAAATACAGTATTTCTTTTTAAAAAAAACAACTTTATTTAAATAAATATATCTGAAATCTTATACCTACAACATATCACACTGCCTTTAGAATACCATCTGAAACCATCACTTCAAATTAAGATCTCATGGTTTAAAACATGCCTCCCCCACCTCTGGTCTGTGGCCCAGCACTGCGCCACAGCATGCCAGAAAGTGGGCTGCACAAAGAAGCAAAGCCCCATCCATGGGGTACAGGTAGCACATGAAACCACGGAACCAGCCAGGGTGCCCAACCAAAAAAACTTCTCCCCACGGAATTGGCTCCGGGTGCCCAAAAGGTTGGCAACCACTAGTTTAAAACATTTAGCATACATTTTTCCTATTCTTAACCCTGTTTTTTTTTTTGTAATACTTTAATTTATTAATTATTTGTTCAGGAGAACGGAAAAACTTGCTTAACTTTTTAAGGTTTCTTTAATTTCAGTATTTAATTGTAGATTGTAATTCTTTCTTCCATGGCTCGATAGACTATGAGAGATTTTTTAAAATCTGTTAGCCTTCTTCCAGTATCAGATCTTAGATTTATTTACAATTAATCTACATAGCCTATTGAGATAATCAAAACATAGTGGAGCTAATGACCCATATTTTCTATTAGGTTTTCTCTTGGACTTAGAAGCATAGAAATTTATCCTGGTGATGGATCCCTTCTTAAATCGGAAGGTTTCTTTTTGGGGAAATACTTCACTCGTTATTGTATTAACCCACAAACCAAACAGGTAAATAACTGCAAGTAAACCTTTTCTTGGATATTTTATGATAGCTGTTTTTCAGGAATGCAGTAGAACTAGCCCATTTAAAATGAGGATTGTGATAGATTAAGAATTATGGCTAACAAATTAGTGAGAGAAAGAGGGGGAAGGAGAGGGACTGTGTGTGTGTGTGTGTGGGCGCGTGCACACGCAACCACACAGTGTACTTTTCTTGCCCCTTTGCAGATAACAAAGAGGAGAATGTATAGACCAGTGATGGCAGACCGACCGAGCGCCCAAAGCGTGCGTATGCAAGCATGCATACCCCAAACCCCAAAATACAATGTGCATGCGGCCCCCATGCATAAGCACGCGGCCCCAGCATGCGCCACGCCCATGCACACATGGGCCCCGTGCATGAACCCAGCATTTGTGCGGTAGAGACCTAAAGACCATCTGGCTGGCGGCAGGCGTGCATGCATGGTGGAGCTGAGCTGGGGCGATGATTTGCAGGGCGCTGCATAGCCACCTCTGGCACACGTGCCATAAGTTCGCCATCACAGGTATAGACTGTTAGTGCATTTACTGATTTTTTAAAACTTATTTATTCATATACTGTATATCAAATTCTTTGTACCTAGGGTTCTTACAATTATTTAAATCAGATGTGAGATTTTTGATGTCTAGATCTGCAATCATGGTTTAAATGTTTGGTTTTCCTTTCATGAAACAGAAAATAACAAAGAGCAAGTTCTCCTGGCTGCTTCTAACATGATGACCCTTAACTCTTATTTTAAGAAACGTGTTTATCCATAGTCTGTGACCAAACACCTTTTCCAAAAAAACAGGAAACGGTTAATATGGTTCCTTCTTACATTATCCATCTTCCCATCTTCCTAGAATATCAGTTTTTTTTTCCAAGCAGATAATCCTACTTCCACATTAATTCCTGGATTTACTGTAAGAACCGAGATGCTTTATGTTCATGTTGAAATCCCTACACCTATCAACAGTCTTATAGGCAGTATTGCACTTTTAATTTTTAGTTTTGACAGAGCTGCATCAGACTTACAATTATCTGTGGCATATGTCAGAAAAACAAGAGATGAGATCAATTTAACACCAAAGGAACAAACTGCTTTTAAACTGTATAATGAACAACTGTTGACTTGGAGTCCAGTAGTTTAATGATCTGTTGCACTTACTTTGTTGGTTAGCGCTTTTGTAAATAGTTATTTTTTTTCTTTTACATTCATCTTTTAGATAGAAGAAACTATGTATTCTGTAAGCAGCCTACCACCAGATGTCCCCGGGAATCTCTACTCTCTAGGGGCAATAATAACACAGTCAGTAAGGTGAGGTACTTTGCTTTCTTTTAAGTATTTGTTCATTTATTTAGCTTATACCACTCAGTTTTCTAGGTAATTTGAAATAACGTTTAATCACTTTCAGTAACATTGAAAAAAGGACAACAGTTAATGAAAACTGTTCAAAGTACCAAAATCCCTGAACCTAGATCAGTGATGGCTAACCTTTTCCAGACGAATGTGCCCTGCACATGCACCACACCCCCGTGCATTTGCACGCCTCCCCCTGCGCATGCACATGCCCCCATGCACACGCTACACACACACACACCCTCGCTCATGCGTGACAGAGATCCAAAGACCAGCTGGCTGGCGGGAGGTGTGCAGGTGTGGGAGGCAGAGCTGATGTCTTGAGTGCCATCAGAGAGGACGCTGCGTGCCACCTCTGGCACGCAAGCCATAGGTTCGCCATCACGGACCTAGATTAATTCTGGGCATGCTGTGACAGTCATAAGTGCAAAAACTGGTCATAAGTCACTTTTTTCAGTGTCGTTGTAACTGAACAGTCACTAAATGAATGCTTGCTGGCCGAGGACTACCTGTATATGAATCACATATAAAATAAATCTATCTTGATTCTAAAGAAGAATAGCTAGGAATTTAAAAATGTTGCCAAGCTTTACTGTAAATCATCAAGTTATTGTGCGTTAGACCCCTCCTCCTACTGCTCATTCTAGCACAGTGTTTCTCAACCTTAGCAACTTGAAGATGTCTGGACTTCAACTCCCAGAATTCCCCAGCCAGCGAATGCTGGCTGGGGAATTCTGGGAGTTGAAGTCCGGACATCTTCAAGTTGCCAAGGTTGAGAAACACTGTTCTAGCATAAGGCGCTGGGCATAGATGGTAGCTATTATTTTTTCCCAAGCATTTTTATTTCATCAGATAACAAGAAAGTCAACAGTCAACAAGAAAACCAGAAAAAAATGGAAAACTAAAAATAAATAGGGTAGAGGGTTAGAAACATTATAACAATAAATATTTTTTCAAAGTTAGTGAGTTAACATGTAGTAAAATATTCTGTTGATTTAGAACTTCAAACCATTATTAAGATCAAGTTAATATGCAATAATTAACAGCAATGGACAGTATGAATAATACATTTAAATGTTTTAAAGGCTTGCAACATAAAATGAAATTTGGGTCTTTTTTTATTTTTCTAATTAGAGTTCTTCAACATGATCTTGAGAATATGCTTTCCTTGACACATAATTATAATGTTTGCTGCTGGAAATTGGTAGGTATGAATGTGATAATCAAATACTAGCATAAGATAAGTTAATACAACTAAAATGTAACTTATTTGATTTCACTTGTTTTTCAATAGTCTTCTGAGACAGGTGGAAGAGAAGTTTTACCATTCCCTGTGGCTGAAACATTTGTTCCTAATGTAGGAAGATTCTTTGCATATTCAGATAAGAAAATACATGCTGTATTTTGTGATGGGATAGTCCTGAATATGGAATGGGATTTCAGTACTCACTCTGGAAGATCACAGGTGAGCAATAGGTAAAGTTAATTATGTTTATTTCATATTTAAAGACATATCATTTAAAGAAATATGGATAAACTGAATCAGATCAGAATAAGTCCCCAAGTGCCCATACTATAAACAATCCTTGACAACTTTTAAGATTGGCTATTTAACATATGACATTGTAAAACAGTGTTTCTCAATCTTGGCAACTTTAAGATGCATGGATGGAAACTAATGGAGGGGGGGGGAGAGAGGACTGGATGGACACATAAAAAAGTCCAATGCTTGCCCTGTGTTCAACACTGCCAGGATAGATTTTTTTAGATAAGATTAGATTAACAAAGTTGGAAGGAGTCTTGTAGGTCATCTAGTCCAACCCCACCCAAGCAGGAGACCCTACACCACTTCTGACATGTGGCAGTCCAATCTCTTCTTGAAAGCCTCCAGTGATGATTTGATTTTATGTTTTATTTATACACACATGCATGTTGCAGGAACACTGTAAATACAAAAAAATAGTTTTAAGAAGGTTAGCATTAGCATTAGATCCTTCCAGTGGTGGGATTCAACTGGTGTAACAACCAGTTCGCTAAATGCGCGTCACTCCACATGCGCACAGTATATTTGAAAACAGCTCAAAAACTTACCTTCTGCAGTTCTGGTGAGTAAAACAACTGAGGCATAGCAATCCACTCTGCCACGCCTATCAGCTGGGCTTCAAACAAAGGAAATATAGGTCAGTAGAGAGTGCATGCCAGCGGATCATTGGAGCAAACTGGTTTGCTCTCAGCTGATTATCAGAGCTACCGGTTTGCCCGAACCAATCCGAACCGGCTGAATCCCATCTCTGGATTCCTCCCATTCCAATAGCATGTCAGACAGCATGCATTTTCAGTCTTGAGCGAGTAGTTCAGTGTCTTCCCATGTGAGGTTTAATGTCTTTAACTCTTCCATCTTGCAGAAGATCCAGAAAGCTACCTGGTCTCCTAGTTTAGACTAGGAAATCAACATGACCTAAAATAAATTACGGTGGACGGGGATAGTAGACATTCTTTCCTATTTTATTTTTTGTTCAAGAATCCTCAACAGAACAACGCAGGTTGGTGTAAACTGACTTGTCCTGGAGGAGCACAGCAGCTGTTCCAGATTGATCATCCTGGGCCCTATGAGAGGTACTTGTGGAGAATTTTAGGAGCCTTGCTCCAGTTCAACTTCTCTAAAACCAAGATGGTGGAAGTTGTTTTATAAATTACTTTTAGCAAAAAAGCCTTTTTTAAAATACGGCAGATGTTAAAAGTAGCTGTATAGTTGTTGGTTGATAGATGGCTGGAGTAGTTTTTCAAGAATTACATTTTTTTTCTCCAGAATTCTGTGTGTCATGACACAACTATTAAGATGTATGCAATCTTTTAAGTTAGCTGATAACCACAGGAAAAATGATTATATGCAGCGGTACAAGGAATATGTCCCTCTACATATTTAATGCTGCATGTGATAACCGCAGCAAGATTGGTATATGCACAAAATTGGAAAAGCAGAGATGGCCAACCGAAAAAGAGGTAATAAATAAAAGTTTGATCTGTTCAGAAATGGACAGATTGACACTAGAAATCAAAAATAGAGACGAGACAGAATATTATGAAATTTGGAATAAAATGTAACAATGGTTGGAAATGAGGAAAAGGAGTCGGAACAGAACATTTTGAGGACCGTAAAATTGGAACTGGATAATACATAGATAAATATATAAAGGAGGATAGGGAATGTGTTAATAAAATTAATGTAGTTATGTACAATAAGTAGAAAGTGTATTTGTTGTTGTGTTAAAATATGTTTGGGATGACAAAGCCAGAAAGATTACTCTATGTCCAATGTTTTTAATGTTTATTCAATTAAAAAACAATTTTTTAAAGAAGAATATGTCCTACTGCTGCCAAAATGGTTTCCACAATTAAAAACTCAAGTCCCTCCTATCTCTTATATCATCATCACTTACATGCAACCCTCATACATTCTGCTGATAAGCCCATCGAAGTTACTGACTGTCCTGCACTTTTGTTCTGCTCTTTATTTTTTATTACCTTTTACTAACTTAATTGGTGCTCATAAGATGTTCCACATTTGACGGGACTCCTGAAAAGCTGCTTCCCATTTACACCAGATGTAACAAAACCTTTTTCTTTAATGCAGATATATCACAACAGTGGTGGAATGGTGCCAAAGCCTGAACAAGGACAGAGGGACATGTACCAATACAAAAGTATCCATTCAAGAACAAAGCTGGTATTCTTAACTAAAACAACCCTGAATATTCTCAAATCTGTAGTGATGCTTTGTAAAAGCCATTCATTGGATTTATTATCTTGGCCTTGATATCTCAAGGATCTTTTTCCCCCATTTTAATTAAAAGTATAGTTTGTTCTGCAAATTAGTAGCAAAACATACATTCACTTTTCAGTAATTCCTCCCCCCACCCACCCCAAAGTATATTAAAAGGAAGCAATGAAACAAACTTTTAATGTTTTTAGAGGGACATTCTATTCTATCAGATTTTGCTAATATTATACTAACCAATAAAACAAATGTTTGTTTTAATTAAGCTTCTCTTTTTTCCCCCAGGTCAGTTGAGGCTGAGCTTGAAAAAATAAGACGATTCAATTGTATCCTTTTCTATACCTTTTCAATCCCCACAACACTTTTTAAAATAGATAATTCTTGGTTTGAGACATCCAATAATTGCCCTATTGGGAACTCTAATTCAGTTTTCCAGTCAAAGCATCAGTAAAATAGCTGGGAACAATAACATCCATATGGTACAGACTTTCTTGTGACAATGTTTGTTATGCCATAGTTATCATTAACTGGATTTGCATTCTTATGTAATGAAATACCCCAAAGAAAATTCTAAATTGTGATGTGCATGTTTAGTTGTGTTCTAAGATCACAGAGACACAGTCAAAGGGAAGTTTTTGTAAAATTGTATATACATGTATATATCGCATTGCAGAATAGGATACAGTGAAAAGCAACTCAACAAGTTCCTTCTAATTTGAATAAGAAAAGCGAGAAGTGGCTGTTTTTAGTATCTTGTTTCTCCTTAACTACCTACTATAGTTTTAGTTGACAACAGCAATATTCCAGGTAGGTTTTCAACTGTGGGAAGAAAATTGTCATCTGGCCTAGATACAGAAAGTGTACAGAAAGAAGTCTTTTTGGCAGAGGATATCAGTATCAAGAACATAACTGAGTCTCTGGAAAAAACTTCAAAAGTTATAAATGATATTGACTCTCTTCTGGCTTCTTCCATAAAAAATCCTGGTGTCAAAAATATTTCAAGGAAGGTTGTCCGTCTTTAATTTGACTGAAAAAGTAAAGGTCGCTAACTTCAAAGATGATTGTATAAAATTTATATAAATTATGACAAATATTTTTTAAGGATTAAATATTAAATTACAAATAAATGTGAAATGTGTCTTCACTGAGATGCTTTATTGTTTGAGAAGTAAACTGCAGTCATATTAGTATTTGTTGGTACTGGTAGTTACAAGGAACACACAGATTTTACATTATATTAAGAAACATCCTTAGGATGTTTAGCATTTCAATGAATGTTATATTCAGACTTAATAGGTTTGATGCAGTGGTGGGTTGTAGGCAGTACGCACTGGTAGGGGCGTACTGAAGCACCGGGTTCCAGTATGGTGTTCCGGAGGGCCCGCCCGCACTCCTTACCTTCGGCGCTTAGACATGTGGCGCGTACAGCACCTGCAGGATGCTCTGCGGGAGAACTGGAGTATTGTGGAGGCGTCGCTGTATGGTAAGATGCATACGCACACGTGTGCGCGCGCACACCACATGCATTCATGTGGAGGACGCTGGGCCCTGTTGCAACCCTACCGGTTGCAACGGGATCCGAAACCCACCACTGGTTTGATGGCCCTTTTTCTTGAATAAACTATCCAAAATATATTCCTGAACTATAAATGTTTTAAGTAAATAAATGATCTAAATAGGAGCAAAGCCTTATTTATGGCCTGTGCCTTTATTAACGTTGCACTATCACTTTCCTCTAAACCACTGTGAATCGCTTAGGTGAAATGGATGGATGGCATTGGGAAATGGGACTAAAGTTAAATATAGATAAGATCTACCTGTAATTAATCATAACAGATTCAAAAAGAAGTGAGAAGGATCAACCTTCAACATAAAGAAATCAGCAGTCAAGAAATACCCCTCAGACCAGAATTCAGTAGAGCTGCCATGAAGGCCTTAGAGAAAATATTCAGATGCCGGAATATATCTAAGCCTGCAAACACAGAATTGTTCTGGAAATGGTTTTTCCCTGTGACATTACGGAAGTGAAAGTTGGTCGCTGAAGAAGCAGAATAGGAACATATTAAAGCTTTTGAACATGAATAACCAAGAAAACCAGCAACTAGCCAAAAAAAAAACCCCAGAACTCTAATTGAAGACACAACTGACCAGGCTCAAATTATCCTACTTCAGATATCTGAAGACCTTGCTCTCTTAAGAAGTCTGTCATGCTGGGAAAGGTGGAAGGAAAGAGAAGCGGATGGTTAGCAACAAGGTGGATGGGTTCACAGTTGGAGTAGCTGAAGCATGGGGGGAAATGTATGGGGTTACTAAAAGTCTTGATGGCATGTTAATCAGTCAATCAGGTCCCAGACCATGGTGCCTACTGTCTTTGTCAAATAGCCTCTGGTCTCAGGTGGCACAACAAGTTTTCTGGTGGATCTAAGCAGAGTCAGGCTGGATTGGTCCTTGGATGGGAAAACAAGGAAATCCCAGGGTTGCAAGTTTGCCTTGAAAATAAGACCAAAAAACCCCTTACATCCTGTTAAAAGGCTGTGCCAAATCCCTTCAATAACATTGCCAAGAAAGCTGCATGACAATTTACAATAGCAGAGTTGGAAGGGACCTTGGAGGTCTTCTAGTCCAACCCCCTGCTCAGGCAGGAAACCCTATACCATTTCAGACAAATGGTTATCCGACATCTTAAAAACTTCCAGTGTTGAAGCATTCAAAACTTCTGGAGACAAGTTGTTCCACTTAATAATTGTAACTCAGGAAATTTCTCCTTAGTTCTAAGTTGCTTCTCTCCTTGATTAGTTTCCACCCATTGCTTCTTGTCCTGCCCTCAGGTGCTTTGGAGAATAGTTTGACTCCTTCTTTCTTTGTGGCAACCCCTGAGATATTGGAATGCTGCTATCATGTCTCTCCTACTCCCCCTTTTCATTAAACTAAACATACCCAGTTCCTGCAACCGTTCTTCATATGTTTTAGTCTCCAGTCCCCTAATCATCTTTGTTGCTCTTCTCTGCACTCTTTCTAGTCTCCACATTTTTTCTACATCGTGGTGACCAAAACTGAATGCAGTATTCCAAGTGTGGCCTTACCAAGGCATTATAAAGTGGTATTAACACTTCACATGATCTTGATTCTTTCCCTCTGTTTACGCAGCCTAGAACTGTGTTGGCAGCTACTGCCCATTTCCATCTAAAAATCTCGAATTTTCATATCTCTTGTTTTTTTTAAAAAACGAATTTTTCGTAAAACTAAACACGAAGCCCAAATAGACTTAACAACAGCGAGTATCCCTGTTAGTTCCCGGGCCTTTTAAAAAAACGCCTCATTTTTCAGCTAGCCCCAACTTGCCGCACACGGATGCTTGATGCCAGCGGGCGGGGATGGGGAAACACCAGTGATGGAGTGAAGGTGGATGGGCGGGACTTGTGATCTCCGCAGCCCGGCGGCCGTCCCAGAATGCTCCGCGCGCGCGTTGCCGGTCAATGGGCGCCTCAGCTGGGGCCGGTGTGAGGTGAGCGAAGCGACTGGGCCAGAGGAGGGGGGTGGATGCCGCGGCCGCGGGGCCAAAGAACGCCTTCCCCCCCCCTCTTCCCAAATCCCCTGAAGCCGTTATCCCTTTTGGGGCCATCCGGAAGGGCGCTGGGGCAGAAGCGGCTGACAACGGAGGAGCGTCTCGTGGGCGAGAGGGAGGGATGCGAGTGTGGAGCTCGGCTCTCACATGCCGGGGGTGACAGGAGAAGATGGGGGGGGGGGGGGGTGTCCCTGCCCTTTTTTTTCCCAGGCAGAAATGCAACAGGGGAACGAAGTCCTCGCTGCGCTCAACGGCAAGAGAGCGTAGACAGACGGGCAACGGTCAGCCATGGCTACGAAGTCCGCCCACCCCCTCTCCATCCCTGCATCTTCGGCACTTGGATAAAGCCTGGGCAGCTAAGCCTCCTTTGTGGACCGGCTGCCGTTCTGGCAGGCGAGGCCTTCGGGGAAGAGTGATTAAGGCTGTGTGGGGTTAATGGTGTGGCTGTTTACATCTTAGGGGGAACCATGGGAAGAGCAGCCAGCCGGCTGTGATTGATTCGGTTTCATCTCGGAACTAAATCATGGATGCAGCGAGGTGGGATTTAACGGATTAACAGAGTTGGAAGGGACCTGTAGGTCATCTAGTCCAACCCACACAGCCCCCTCAAGCAGAAGGCCCTACCTACACCATTACTGACACATTGCAGCCCAATCTCTTCTTGAAAGTCTCAAGTGATGAAGCTCCCACAACTGAAGACAGTGGTCTCCGGGGCTCTGGACTAGATTGGAAAGCTTTAAAAAGAAAATAAAAGGCAAAAGCAAAAACCATTTGAATGGTTTGCCACAAAAGCTACCTGGACAATAATCATAAAATAACAGGAGTCCATCTTGGCCCAAGAATGCAGTAAATTGACAGAATAATTAATCCCTGGAATGACTGGCCCCCAGAAGTTGTGAATGCTCCAACACTGGATGTTTTTAAGAAGAGATTAGATAACATTTATCTGAAATGGTATATAGGCTTTCCTGCCTGAGCAGGGGGTTGGACTAGAAGACCTCCAAGGCCCCTTCCAACTCTGCTATTTCTGTTATATATATTTGCTCTGCGGATTTCTTGGATTTCAATTCACAGCCAGCATGGGAATGGGTGAGATGGGATCAATGGTGAGTTGCAGGCGGTATGCCCTGGTACAGGCATACCGGAGCCTGCTCGGAGCACCGGATACTGTTCCACCCACCCGCTCGAGCTCCTGACCTGTATTTTAAGGCTTCCGTGACACACATGGCACATACAGCGCCTATGTGACGCTCTGAAGCATCATGGAGGCTCTAAGACGCATGCGCGCGCTGGGCATGTCCATGTGGATGCCCCCGGGCCAACCACTGGATGGGATATACAACATCTGGAAGGCAATGTGATGAGTGCTTCCAGCATAAGTGAAAGGATGTTTAATTCTGCTGTGGATTCCTATCTTACCTTCTCTCCTGTCAAATTTTAGATGATGAGCATCATAAGTTCTCAAACTCAATACTCATTTATTGTATTGTGTAAAGCAGTGTTTTCCCAAACTTGACAGTTTTAAGATACTGGGACTTCAACTCCCAGAAATGAAATCCACACAAGGGAGTTGATGTCTTAAAGCTGCAAAGTTTGAAAATCATTGGCATGTATGATTACTATGAAATTAATCAATGGGTAAGAGCAACATTAAAGGAAATGGAAGCTACCAACATCAGAAATTGATAAAAGTTAACATGTAACAGGAGCTGGAAAAGACATTTGGGGAGGTATTTTACATAGATAAAAACACTGCTGTAAACAGTCATGATGAAAGATAACTACTTTTTAAATTTAGAAACAATACAATTATTGCATAGGAGGAGAAAATACAGTATATACAGTATAAAATGATTTAATGGGTAGAAATGAAGGTAGCAAAAAACAGGAATATGTTTTAAATGAGATGTTAAAACAATAACAATAATAGGATTGGGTTTTAAGGTAGATCACAGATTATATATAGCAGTAATTATATAACTAAACACAATTGAGAGAAGTAAAAAGGAAGATTGGAAAGAATAGAATAGCCATACAAATAAGTCCACACATTTTTAGGCTGAAGTTTGCATGTAATTTTTTCTGGTTTTAGTCATAAAAAAAATATCAAAATGCTATCTTTAAAAATGATGGTTTTTGCATCCCATCCTGTAGATATTTACAGCTTCTATAAAATCTCAGGTTCAGTTTGTGCTGTTAGACAGCAACAGGTCTCTAAAGTAGTTACATAACTTTTAAAAAAAATCAGCATAGCGGAATATCGCAATTTGAAAAGTGAACATAAGTTGAAAATTTGCTTTTATTGTGAGTGATTGTTCAGTAGTAAAACATACTTTTTAGTTAAGCTGTTATCATAACAGTTATCAGGTACACTGTGTTTTTGAAGTATAGTGTTAAGCTTTCCTTGGAGATGTACATTTGCTATAGTTCTTAAATTCACTAAAACGCAATTCTTTTGAAAGTTAGAACAGGCCAACATATTATCAGTATGTTAAAAATTTGCTCTCAGATAAAAACACTTAATGCTACAGTGGTAATAGCCACTTTTAAAACTATGGCTATAAAGACAAAGTTTCTATGAATAAATCAGTAAGCTTGGCTTTTTAAATGTTTTATATAATCTCTAGCAATTTAGTGTAACTGGTAAACTATTTTATGAATTCGTATAAAAATCACAATTATAAATACATTGAATTGATTGATCCCAATCCTCCAGTTGAGAGTGCTGGAAGATGGGGTGCATGAAAAACTCTGAATAAGCAGTAACATATTAGATCGTACTGTTCTATAATTCTGTTTTTTTTTACAGAGTCTCATGTTTCCTTCTGTTACTGTTTCCACTTACATTTAAAAATTTGTATGACAATCTATGTTAGATTTAGTTGCATGATTCTAAATGGATCTTTAATTACTTTTTTAACCTAAGATATCAAATTTCCTAACCAAAGCACAAGCACAGCAACCCTTCATTTTTAAAACTTTACTTTGCCATATACTGTAGATTCCTCATTTTCTAATTATGGCCAAATGAACTTTCCAGAAGAGCAACTATAATTATTTTAATATCATCATCCAATGCTAAATGCAGGATAAAATCAAATTTCAAAATCATTTCCTCCTGAAATGTAGTTTGTACCCAGCATTCAGAAAGTATCATCCCATTTTGTGACAAGGCCTGGATAATGTGAATATGGACATTATAAACATGTTATAAAATTAACAAATACTATTAAATATAATTCAATAATAATATATTAATGTTATTTTAATAATTATTGTTCCCTTTATAACTAGTCTTGCAATTCTGTTTAAGAATTCATCCACATATGTTGTGTTTATCTTCAAAAGAATAATTGAAAAGTGTGGTTTTTTTTCCTTTTGAAGATAAATTTATCAATTGCAAATACGTGTATATAACCATATGTCCTTTTGCTAGGAGAGGAAGGTTAGACAAACAAACATTTAAAGATATTTAAGAGGGCTTAAGAGAGAAAAGTAAAATAAAAATGAGACGAGGGGGTTTGATGCTCTCTGAGATGTTTCATTACCAATATTTGAAAATAATATAATTGCCTACTTTTGAAAATAATACGGTGATGTCAAAACATGAAAAATGTTACAAACTGTATCCAGGGTGCATAGTTTTCTTTCTATGGGAGTGTGACCTAAAAAATTTACAATTAGTTCACTGATTTCTGTTATATTTTTGCTTATTTAAGGAAGAAGAGTATCAGAATTGGCAAGGCTTCTCATTAAGCTTTCTTTGTGATAATTACAGAATGCCTGAAGATTTTACAGAAAATGGGCTGTGTATACCCTAATGAGATTTTGTGCATGGAGACATGTTGCTTGCTATGGCGTCTGAGACTGAAAAAGCCAATGCTCTTCTCCAGTTGTTCAGCACAGCGTCTGTTATTTCAAGTCTAGGACTGGGGATTTTCTGTTATTTAGCAGATAGACTTCTGCAATTTCCTTTCATTCAGCAAACTTACTGGCTGCGGGCATTGTCCGATAATATGGTGCATGGTATTATAGGACTGTGGTCATGGGCCATAGTGATTGGACTCAAGAAAAAAAGTGACTTTACAGAAGTAATTTTAGCTGGTTTCCTGTCCTCCGTGATTGATATGGATCACTTTATTCTAGCTGGCTCCTTTTCACTAAAGGTAAGTAAACATAAGTTTATTCACCTGAAATTTCCAGTATATTTATGAGAAAATAAATCTGAAGATACTTTAAAGAATAAATGTTGCAAAAATTAGTTTACAACTTCATTAATATCATGAATTCAAGTTTTAGCAAATCTATTTAGTAGACTAAATTACAACTTTTATTGCAGAATAAAAATAGTATTTTTGGGGGGCCACCTTGATATGACATTTCTTGCCTGTGTTGAATTTGATTAAAGAGAAACTTGGGCAGCTTTTCATGTTGTTTGCTGTCCAAGGCTAGGAAGCAATTTACATTTGATTTTAGGGTGAAATCTCTCATTCATATTATTGATAGATATACAAAGTTTTATAGCTTTATTAGATGTATTTTCTATGAAAAGAAATAGCATAGCTTGTCTAATCCCAGAGGCAGATCTTCCCAGGTTTTTCTAGAGGAAATTCTGGAGTTTATATTTGTTTCATGGAGAGCACACATTAACCTTGATTATTTTTCATAGTAGTTTATTGAATTGCCTGGTTCAGTCATAATGCTAAGCAACGGTTAAAATTTCATACCACATTGGTTGGCTTTGCACAAAAAACATTATGCTTTGTTTGTTTGTTTATTTATTTGTTTATTTATTAATTAGATATCTTTCTTTTATCCTGCCTTAGTACATTATGTGGAGGGATCCATAGGTGAACAAACAATAAAAAAAATTCACAGTGAAATTGGGGGCAAGGGATAACTGTAAAAACAGGGGTTTCCAATCTTGGCAACTTTAACATTTGTGGACTTCAACTCCCAGAGTTGAAGTCCAAGTCTTAAAGTTGCCAATGTTGGAGACTCCTGCTGTAAAGGATTTTATTCTCCAGAACTACCATATCTTCATTATCACCTGTATTTAAACTGGAGAGGATGAAAGCTCATTGTTTATCAACTTTTCCATCTTCCAAGTTGAATGCCATAGCTTAAAAAATGGAAAGCTTTCTAAAAAGTGGTGGGGATATTAAGATTGAGAATCCATAAAAACAGTCCAATCTGATTGTTTGCAAAAACTGTGCATTATATTGCTTTTGTTTTGTGAGTGACACCCTTGTCCTTATTTGACCGTAAATACCTTAAGCCAAACACTATTTGACCTTAAACACCTTGGTTCAGTGTTGTGGTTGGCAGGTTGGTTGGTTCCTTAGCTAATAGGGGGAAACTGACATGACATTCGATATAAGAACTCTGTAATCAACCAAGCATAATCCTCTGATAATGCTGCTCTGTTTGTCCCATTCCACACACTTCAGATACTTCAAGATCCTTGGAATAATAGCAAGGATTGTTATGCTGTTTAATAGGCAGATTGGCCAACCACGAAATCAGGCTTAATATGCAGTCTTTTTAATCTTGTAATTTCCATAGGTAAAAAAATATACTGCTATAGTAAAATTATAGTTTATTAAGAATGCCTGATAGAAAACTATTATTAAAGTGTGCCCAGTTAAAATATAGTTGAAAGAATTTAAAATTCCATCACAAGAAGATTTAGTTTGTGGTTTGTATTCCCTCTTTTTGGATAGTGTATTTAAGAGGAAAAGATATATTTGAAATAACAATTATCACCACAGAGCAGAGGGAAATAACTTAGCATTCAATTTTGATATTTTTTTAAAGATCTGCCCTCCAACATTTTAAAACAGGTAGTAATCAAGTTGTTTTATTACACCTTTCCAGTAGATGGCATACTTGAAAAAGAATTTGAATATATTGATTTTGTATGTAGGATTTCTAATTCTCATTTAACTCTTATTTACAAATTTTGATTCAGTAGGTTTAATGTTGTATTTAAGTAACTTGGTTTTTTAAGTTTGATAGATAGATGGAAGTACTGAAGGCTTATCCATTCATTCTGATCATCATAATTTATACTCCTCACTTCTGGTTCACATAAGATACCAACTACAGGTGAAACAGACTAAATATAGTAGTTGCCTTATTTAATAAAGGAAAATATCCATCTGGTCTAGAACTGGAGCTTTAAGGACAATCTGCTTAAAAAACCCAGAAGGAGCAAGTTTTTAATACACTCATTTTTTATTGTCTTTTGATAATCCTGGGCATAAAATGAAAATCAAGTAATTTGGTGCAGCTGTTACGTTATGTTAGCTTTTGTACCTTTTTTTTTCTTCTCCCTCTCAGGCTGCCCTGACTCTCCCACATAGACCATTTCTTCACTGTTCTACTGTGATTCCAGTTGTGTGTCTGATGTTAAAGTTTGTTATGCACCTCCTCAAGCTGAAGGATTCCTGGTGCTTTCTTCCTTGGATGATGTTCATCTCCTGGACTTCGCACCATGTTCGAGATGGAATACGCCATGGCCTGTGGCTCTGCCCCTTTGGAAAGACTGTTCCCCTGCCTTACTGGCTTTATGTGGCCATCACCGCAACTTTACCTCATCTCTGTTCTTTTCTTTTGTATTTAACCGGAACAAGAGAACTGATGTCAATAAAACATGGGATTCATATTGATGTGTAAAGGTATTGAAGATGGTTCTGTTCTTGAAAATATTTTTTTCCTGATTATTGAATTAGGTCAAAGTTAATGTTGCATAGCCTAATGAAATGACGTTGATTTCCTGCAGTCACTGCTGCACAAGGTATTTGTGTGACTGGTAAGGGACATTTTATTTATTGGTAGCTCCTTTTTTTTAGATTTTATTGTTATCTGTTTTAAGTGTCTGTAAATAGATGCTGGTCCCAATCATTGTTTTTCTTGCCTGAACATAGTGGCTAAAACCCCTTTTAATAAATGGATTCTAGTTTCAGAAAGCAAACAAAATACATTTCCTCTGATTCGGCATCTGTTTAATATCGGGACTAAAGGGCTTACTGTATAGAAGTTGTTACTGTAGATTTCTAGACAGCTGATGCCCGCTGCTTCCCTTGAAAGATGGGGAAAAATGGATAAAATGCTATCTGTCTCCGCATTACTTAGATGTTCTCCTGTATCTTCTGCTTTAGGTATTTGCCATAGATATTGTCAGATGTATCTGCACCATTTTTAATATATGAACAACATCACTGATAAAAAGTTTAAAATTCAACACTGTACGTTATTTAGGAAAATATAACAGTAGTGACACTGCACTTTAAGAAATGGCAAGAAATAGGGGTCTTTGGAGTTAATGCCAGCTCCCTAAAAATCTATATTTTGGTTGGGTTATGCAAAGTAATCAGAAGAAATTATTTGCCAACAGGTAGGTATACAAAAGAAGGGATTAAAAAAAAATCATGAAAACAGTCACATGTTTTGCAAGGCTTGTACATCAAAAGCTACGGTATTTCTGTGTGTCTATATGCATTTACAGACAATACTACTGTGTTTCCCTGAAAATACGACCTACCGTGAAAGTAAATCCTAGCTTGATTTTTACACGTGTGCTCAATATAAGCCCTATCCCCCACAATGAGCCCTGATTAAGACTCCACCCACTCCAGGGTGCACAGGTAAAGATTAAGCTAGGGTGGGGGTGGGGGTGGAGCTGCCCTACTACTTACCTTGGGACAGTTGCTGCCAGGCCTTGCACAGTCTGGCACCTGCCTTGCTGGCCCATTTCTTCTGCAGCCAGCAAGCTTTCCTGAAGGCCTCTGCAGCTGGTAACAGTTTTGGATTGATTCCGAGCTCTGTTATCGGCTGCATAAAAAAAGCCTTGCTGCCCGCAAGTGAGGTGAGTCAGTGAACAACAACCCCTCCCCCCAAAAAAGAAGACCTGGTGCCTTTTTTGGTGCCAAAAAATATATATAAGAAAGGGTCTTATTTTGGGGGAAACACAGTAATAGTGGGCAAAGTGGCTGGGCATGCAGATACATTTGGAGAATAACCAGGAACAGGTTTTAAAGTGGCTGCATCTATATTGCAAAAGACGTAGCTGCCTTAGCAATTTGAAGAATGGTGCTTCATTCATGTTCTCATGAATGACACAACGTGCAAACTAATACTGACTTTGAATATTTTGTACTGTCCTCCTTTATGCCTCTTAATTTCTTAAGTACGAGTGATATAAGTTGGGGTAGATGAGTGGAATATTATGTAGTAACAGGCAGAATATTCTTTTGCCACTTGCAGAGAGGTTGCTTAACATTCAGAACACTGGAGAGATGTTCTCATTTTGAAATGAAATGGTTTCCATTTTATAAAGAATATAAAACAGCTAAAATGAAGAATGTATTGTATTGCCTGTAACATTCTGGTATGAACACAAATGCATTTGCTTTCAGGATTTTCACTGAAATCATAACAGAATTAACATTCCTGGAAGAGTTGGTGCCAATTAAAATATTTTCTGCTTTTATTGAATGTTAGTATTCCTTTTTGTTTGCAAAAGAATATTGAAATGTGCAATATTGCAAACTATCAAGAACTTCTAAGCAATCTTGATAAATAGTTTCTAACAGAATAACAGTTGGAAGGGATTGTGGAGGTCTTCTAGTCTAACTCCCTGCTCAGTCCAGTCTCTTCTTAAAAACCTCCAGTAATGGAGCATCCACAACTGCTCATTGTCTTTTGTTGTTGTTTTGCTGTTTGCTTCTGTTTTATTTATATAAATGCACACATATTTGCCTGTCTTGAAAAATACATAAGAAAGTGGAATCGGGAACAGTAATTCCTGTGAATGTTTTACAATAATACTCCTTTTGCATTAAAACTGCTTTAAATACCTGCTGTTGAAATAGCCTTTCTTTCAACTCAAGGCAGCAAGTATACTTAATACAGGTAGTTCTTGGCTTGTGGCCGGACACTTAGCAAACATTCCAAATTATGACGGACCCCAAAAATGAGACTCATGATCCAGATTCATAGTTCCAATGTGTAGGAGGATCTCCCCTCCTGCAGTCACATGACCCAATTTGGGCAATTAGCATTCAGCCCACATTTAGGGCTGTCTGCAGTGCTACATATTCACATGACCGCAATTTACGACATTTTCATCAGAAACGGTGATTTACTTCCAGTTTCTAGCAAAAACTGCCCCATGCTTAACAGCCAGCATGTTCACTTAATGATTGCCATGTTTGCTTAATGACCTCTGGGGGGAAAAAAAGTAAAATAGGGCACAGTCTCATCCCCCAACTTAGCAATCAAAATTGTGGACTCAATTATAGTTGTAAGTTGAGAGCACTATCTACACCTGCATCTTGCTTTTTGCATAACTATCCATGAAGTGGGTTGGACTGAGAGAGACGCAACCAAAGATTTCATAGGTTTCATTTGTTCTCTTTCCCACACATTACATGTTAACAATACGAAATTGCATCAAACAAAACATATTTTGTCCTAAACAAAACAAAAAATAGACCAACTCAGAATACTCCCTTAGAACAATTCAAGTTTTATAATAAAGCAGGATAAAATGTGAACTAAAATATAAGAAGACATGGCAAAAGGGACAGATAAAAAAGCTTGCTTGTAAAAAGACAGGAAAATGTCATCAGCCTTCAACCACAGAAGTCCAGTAAAAGTTCCAGTAAATGTCCTTATGTCAAAAGCCCAAAACCACAAGGTTCTCCTAGGCACTGCTTGGAGTGTCCAAGCATGGGTTAACTTCAGCTTGCTGCCCAAGGACTGAGTTCAAATTTTGTGTAGCCAGGCCTCCTGCTCCCCATAGAAGCTCAGTTTTAAAAACTCAGTCGCCCTAAAAGGATGCAGTTGGGGAGCTCCAGTCCTTGAACAGCAAGTTGGACTGAATTAAAGGGGCATACTTCCAGAACTATTTCATATACTGGGAATATTACAACTAAGCTGTGACTGTGATAGAAGTGTGCCATGGCCAGCAAGATTGTGTCTGAAGCCTGGGATCAAGCTGAACCTCCCGCTCACAAGCGCAGCAGTCCCAACCCTGCTGCTAAGGGGAACAGTGCAGGCTGCCCTGCAAAAGGGAAACAGCCCCAAGCCAAGAAGGTCTCAAAAGCTGCAGAAAGGTTGGCTGAAAGGAGACAGAAGAGAGACAGTTTCAAAAGGCAGTTAGTGCCCAGGCACAAACTATGCAAGCCAGGGAACCACCTCCACCACCAGTCCCTACGGACATTCCCTTGGTGGAGACTCCACGAGAGGGCTCTCCATCTCTGGTGGATGAAGGGGATTTTGGATTTTCTCCCAACTCTTCCACGGCATCCCTCAGATCTCCTATTTCCTCTCTGGAGGAGGTAGACATGGAAGAGGCTTGTTCTCTAATGGGGGAGGAGGCTCCTCCCACTGGCCCTATTTCTGGGGAGGCTCCTGAGTTGTCCCAACGATGCAGGAGGTTGTTCAACAGGCAATATCACAGGGGATTGCTAATGGCATCCAACAACGGTTTATTCTTGCCCCTCTTGAGCAAAGCCAAGCCCAGAGGACAAAACACTGGGGTTCTCCCTCAATCTTCCGGGGCCTCCCCTCCTGTTTCCTCAGCTGTCAGCGAGGTGTCTGATGAGGAAGAGGGTAGACAGGATGCCCCTGATCTGCCGGAGGACGAGAACCCGACCCCCGGCGCCCCCGCATTCTCTGGCTTATTTAAGCCTACAATGTTCAAGGCCATTCTGACCAAGGCTAGAGCTTCATCCATTCAAATGGGACTTCCTGCCCAATCTGACAAGACTACCACTGATCAGGGTAACAAGGAGACTATAGGACCAGGGGATACAGGCGCAGGCCTCTTTAAGGAAATCACTCCCCCTCGGGGGTTGGTTCTGGTGCCACAGCTGTTCCTGGATGTCATCCAGCGAAAATGGGTTCAACCTGGGTCAATGGCCAATCCTAGTGGGGTGGATAAAAAGCTCTACTCTGTGGAGACCACCATGGAGGAGCTTTTGAAGCTGCTGCAAGTGGATGATCCCATAGTGGCGCTAACTTCCAAATTGGTTCTCCCAGCCGACCTACTGGAAGGTTTCATAAAACTGTCATAAAACTCACATGGCCATTGCGTGGGCCATGAAAGCTTCCTCCTCCTCTTCCTACTTCAGCAGGGCAGCCCTATTTTGGCTTCTCAAGCTGTTAGCCAACCTTCCTGCTGGGGATACTAGGTCATGCCAAGACATGAACAAGATTATTGCAGCAGTCGAATACTTGGCTGACGCTTCAATTAACACCACCAAATTTTCATCAAGGGCTATAGCTTCTAATATGACCACTTGCCACTTGCTGTGGCTACACCAATGGCAGGCAGACATGAAGGCTAAATGGAAGTTGGCTTCGGCTCCCTTCAAGGGTGACAAGCTATTTGGGGAGGTCTTGGACTCTGTCTTGATTGAGTCCAAGGACAAACTAAAGATCTTATCGGCGGTCACCAAGAAACTGGACCGCAAAGGCCGCTCCTATTTTCATAGGCAGCCCTTTCGCAACAATGATTCCCCTTCCACTTCGGGGAGTTTTACCAGGTCCTATTCCCAATCACAGGACTGCACCCAGGATAGGGTATCCTTCAGGGACAAATCCAGACAACAGGGGAACCACAGGTCCTTTCGAGGAGGGTCCCCACCCCAATTGGAAATGAGCTGGCTATGAAAGACAAGGGAGCACAACCCGCACGGCTTGTTCAAACAGCAAAAGAAGGGACAGGAGAGGAGTTCGGCTGTTTGAAAAGCGCCGCTTGGAACTCCTCTCCTGTTCCTTCTTTTGCTGTTTCTACATGCAATGCAGGTCGCATTCCCTTGTCTTTCATAGCCAGCTCGTTTCCAATTGGGGTGGGGATCCATGGAGAGGGATGGAAAAAATCAATTTCTTCCCCCCTCCCCCAATTGGAAACAAGCTGGCTATGAAAGAAAAGTGAGCGCAACCCACATGGCTTGTTCAAACAACAAAAGAAGGGACAGGAGAGGAGTTCGGCTGTTTGAAAAGCCCCGCTTGGAACTCCTTCCCTGTTCCTTCTTTTGCTGCTTCTACATGCCGAGCGGATCGTGCTGCCTTGTCGGCAAGGGCGCTTTGCAGCGATAGGAGCCAGGACCGGTACCGGCATTCCTGGAAGTTAATTACTTCCGGGTTCACCGACCAACCGGTCCGCAAGGACTGGCAAGGACTGGTAGGCACCCACTCCTGCTCCAGACCATCTTGGGTTGCATCAGGCAGGGCGATTTCCTGACTTCAATCGACCTGAAGGAAGCGTACCTGCATGTCCCCATTCATCCAGCGCATCACAAGTTCCTGAGGTTCCAGTTTGCAAACCAGCATTATCAATACAAGGATCTTCCCTTTGGCCTATCATTGGCCCCCAGGATTTCACCAAACTCCTGGTTGCTGTCGCTGCACACTCAGAACTCATCCAGTGAGGATCGTTTGTTACCTGGACGACATCCTGTTAATGTCGGCGTCCAGACAGAGGACGTGCCAGGATCTCAATGCTACCATCATGCACTACAGCAACACGGGTTCTCCGTCAATTTGGAGAAGAGCCATTTGGAGCCGACCTCCAGGATTCAACACCTGGGCACTTTGATTGACTCCAGAACCTGCAGAGTTTTCTTCACACAGGAGTGAAGGGACAGCATCACATCCCTCGTACGCCAGATCAGGAAATCCAGGTCAGCACCTTTAGTGACTCTATCTCAGCTGCTGGGGAAGCTGATTTCGTGCATCGCTGTAGTTCTGTGGGCACAGCTGCATGCACGAGAACTGGTTCCTTCTCTCCATACAGTGACGCAAAGCCAGCAACTCCAAGAGGGTGGTCACCATTCCCCCAAGAGTGATTTGGTCACTCAGGTGATGGCAATCCTCAGCACTAGCGAGAGGGTCCCTATTCAAGGAACCAGAGCGCCTAGTTATAACCACAGACACCAGCTTATATGGCTGGGGTGCCCACCTACAGACTCATGTGATGCAGGGCAGGTGGTCGCAGGCGGAGTTCGCCCACAACATAAACTGGCTGGAGCTCAGAGCCGCCAGACTAGCCCTGCGCCACTTCCATCGATTCATAGAGGGCCATCGTGTCCTCATTCTGACGGATAACATCGCCACCAAGGCTTATGTCAATCATCAGGGTAGCACTCGATCAACTGCCCTGATGTTGGAGTCTGAGGCTTTGGGGTGGTGGGCGGGATGCCACCTCGAGTCCTTGAGGTAGACCACATCTCCGGGGAAGACAACGTGACAGTGGACTGGCTGAGCAGAACGACCATCAGCAACTCGCAGTGGCAGCTACATCCATCTCTGTTCCCTCAGCTGACGCAGAGGTTCGGTCTCCCGGTTCTAGACCTGTTTGCCAGTCCTGAGAACGCTCAGCTTCCCCGGTTCATTTCAAGGTTCCAATGCCCCAACGCGGAAGGAGCGGACGCTCTTTGGTGCTGCTGGCCCCTGGGACTGCTATACGTGTTCCCGCCCCTCCCACTGATACCTCAGGTGATCAGAAAGATCCTGCTGGCAAAATTTATGGGACACCATGAAAGCTTATTCCCATGGAATTATTATAGCGTATTCAGCAAAAAGAAATAAAGAAAAATGGGCACAACAGAAGATATTAGAGGAGGAAATCAAAAATTTAGAAATAGAATTACAAAATAAGCCACAAAGTGACAAAATCAGAAAGGATTGGATGTTAGCAAAACATAAATTAAATATATTAGACCAGGAAGAAATTGTAAAGGGCCTAAAACTAACAAAACAAAACTTATTTGAGCAAGCAAATAAACCAGGGAGGTGGCTGTCATATAGATTGAGAAAAGAAAGAGGAAAAAAGATTAATATATCAACTTCAAGAGGAAACTGGTGAACTACAACGTACAATAGAAGGGAAGAAAAAGATTGCATACAAGTACTTTGAGAATCTGTATAAAGGGGAACAAGTAGATGGAAAACAAATAAAATAATATTTAAATGGAGAAGAAACCCCGACAATAGCAGAAGATATGAAAGAAATGTTGTCAAAAAAAATAACAAAACTAGAATTGAAACAGGCGATTCAGAAACAGAAAAATAATAAACCGCCAGGCCCAGATGGATTCCCAGCAGAATGGTACAAAATAATAGATGAATTGAATGAATTGATAGAATCCTTGATGCTGGAAATGTATAATGAGGCACTGATGAAAGCAAAAATACCGGACTTATGGAGGGAAGCAAATATTACATTAATATTTTTAAAAGGTGCAAAAATTTGGAAATGGGTGCAAGAAACTACATATTAATAAATCTGCTAACTACAGCTAGAATAGCATTTGCCCAATGCTGGAAACAAAATAATACCCTCTCGGATGAATTAGTGATAAAAAAAACTTTGGATTGTGCAGAGGTGGATAAATTAACACTGAAATTAAAAGATAAAGAAGAGTCGGAATATTATGAAATTTGGAACAATTGGTACAAATGGCTGCAAAACAAGAATAAAATTAATTAAGCCAAAAAACTATATATAAATATATATAGAACTGTGTATAAAGGTGTGTAAATATAGAAGCGAAATATTATATACATGTACAGGTATGATGACATAACAACGTTGATGTAATGACTGTAAGGTGTTGTAGAAGGGAAAAAATAATAAAAAAATCTGCAAAAAAAAAAGAAAGATCCTGCTGGAGGGGGCCGAGGTACTGCTCGTGGCTCCGCACTGGCCAAGGAGGTCCTGGTTCGCTGACCTTGTCAGTCTGTCAGTGACCAAACATTGGCGCATTCCTCAGGAGCAGATCTCCCTCTGCCAAGGGGCCATTCCTCACCCGGACCCTCAATGGCTTCAATTGGCCATGTGGCATTTGAGGGGGAGCTCCTGAGGCAGGACAACTTCTCTGACAAGATCATCCGCACCATCCAGGCATCCAGGAGACTTTCTACTGTGCGGATTTATGATGCAACATGGACCAGTTTTTCTTTCTGGTGTCACTCCCATCAAATCATTGCCACAGCTGCAACAATCCCACAAATCCTGGACTTTCTACAGGAGGGCTTGGACAAGGGCCTTGCCCTCAACACACTTAGGAGGCAGACAGCAGCCCTGGCCACCATCTTGTCAGAGATGATTCTCAGCAGACACCCAAGGGTTCGCAGCTTCCTGAAGGGGGTTACCAACTTATGCCTTTCGACGGTGCACCGTTACCCAACTTGGGACTTGTCAATTGTCTTGCAGACCCTAACATCACCACCATTCGAACCTATTCGCTCGTCTAGTCTACAGCATTTGTCGCTCAAAACTGCCTTCCTCATAGTCATTACCTTGGCGCGCAGAATCTCAGAGCTGGCTGTGCTTTCTGTTAGGGAGGACCTTCGTATCATACATTCGGACAGGGTCATTCTGAGATTGGATGCAGCCTTTTTACCAAAAATTAACAGCTTATTCCACAGAAACAGGAGGTGATCCTTCCCAACTTTTGCCCGAACCCTAGCCATCCCAGGGAGCGTGTCTGGCACAAAGTGGATGTGCGCCACATTGTGCGGGTGTACAAAAAGAGGACGGCCGGCTTTCGCAAGTTGGAATTGTTCTTCATTTCATTCCAGCCCACTTCAATGGGCAGGAAAGTGTCATCTTCCACCATAGGTCGTTGGCTGCACGCATGCATCAAATTGGCCTACGAACAACAAGCCAGGCCTGTTCCTCCTCGTATAACAGCACACTCTACGAGGAGCGCTGCGACAACGGTCGCCTGGGCCACTCAAGCACCTATTAAGGAGATATGTTGGGCAACTACTTGGTCCTCGCCGTCTCTGTTCATTTGAAATTACAGACTTGACTCCTTTGCCTTGGCTGAGACCTCATTTGGAAGGAGAGTATTACAGTGGGTCCTTGCAGCCCCTGCTAACCAGGACATTCCTTCTTCCCACCCTGGGACCACATAACTTGGGTATGTCCCATGCTTGGACACGCCAAGCAGCTCCTAGGAGAATGACCGTTGGCTTACCTGAATGGTCATTCTCTAGGTGCTGCAGGAGTGTCCAACCCCGCCCTGGCACTTTTGTGTGAGGGTGCATGACTTAGCACCTATATAACACGGACGTTTCCATACAGCAACCTTTGGATCAGATACCTTCGTTTTTAAAACTGAACCTCTGTGGGGAGCAGGAGGTGTGGCTACACAAAATTTGAACTCAGTCCTTGGGCAGCAAGCTGAAGTTAACCCATGCTTGGACACTCCTGCAGCGCTTAGAGAATGACCATTCAGGTAAGCCAATGGTCATTCAGCTAAGGTTCGCATAGAGACACGTAGTGTCAGCTTCTACTTTGCTACTGCTTCAGCTGTCATGAAACGGGGAGGGAGGGTTTGGTATTTGGGAGGGGTTATTTGATGTGCTGGAGGAATGTTCTAGTATTTACTGGATGGTTGGACTACGCATGCGTGGGTGCTTTCCGCCTGGACCAACGGCCCCGACATTCCATCTTCGTGATGCCTTTTGAAGTTATCTCACACCTGACACTTGAAGGAGTTATGATTGGCCTGAGGCTATGATCCCAAGGGGTGGGGAATGGACTATTCTATATATCAATTGCTTTCGCGCCTAATTAAACAGACTTCGCTTCGCAACTGCTCGCTAACCATTTGTAATTAGTAAAAGTACTTTTGATTTCCAACACATGGAATCTCTTGGTCTTTCTTTCCTAATTATATAATGGAGGGATGCTGACACGTAGTCAGTACCTATGGCCCAAGACAAAAGGAGAAGTTAGACCCTATCTACTTATAAGGCTTTTTCCTCAAGGTAACCAATAAGAAATAAGTTAAGTGTTTCCCGTGTTGCGACGCTTTTGAGAATGTATAAGAATGTTCTGATAATGAAGGTTGTTCAGAACCTGCAATATTAGTCTTTGGCTAGTTTTCTGAACCTGGCTGCCAATAAACTTCTCCTTCCATCCCCAGATGTCTAAGCCTGTCATTTTCTGCAACAATTACATTTTAGGTGCACACTTTAAAACTCTTAATATATAATTGTAAGAATTACAATTGTAATTCTACAATTAATTCTTACAATTGTAAGAATTAAAAGTAGGCAGAACCATTATTTTGGTTATTTTATTTTAACCATTATTAAATCTTGTCAGTGTGTGTTTCTTATGCCATAAAGGTAAATTATGTGCTAGAAAAACTGAAGGGAACAATGTGCTTTTGCAGCTACTTTTTAGCAAACAATTTCAACTACATTGTGTTTTGAATGAATACATTTTAATAATTTCATCACAAGGAACAATGGGAAGTTGAAATAACTCTTACTTCCTTGTGTTTTTTTTTTACCTACATAATATAGTAATCCACACTAAATGCTACCTACTATGCAATTTGCCGGAAAAAACCCCAAGGGGATTTTTTTTAAACAAACAAGCATTTCCAGTTTGCATAGCATAGCTATCAAGATAAAGAAACAACACAACGATTTCTTCCGATGCACATGAACAGAATAATGACAGCAATAGCACTATACATTATTTTGGTTTTACTGGCTGGCTAATGCTCTTTCAAGTCCTCCATAGCCTGCAGGATTCTTTTTTCAATGAGATAATTACAAGTGTTGAAACACAGAACATGGAATCAATGGTACCTTTTTGACCCAAGCTTAGAAAAACATAGAGGCAAAACTTTAGGACACCAATTTATTTTTACCCCAAAAATCCTGGCACTCAAATTTCAACCTGGAATATTTTTTGATCACGAATTGGTGGATTCTATTAAATTCTATCAGTCTCTTTAACATGTGACCTTGTTCCCGAAAATGTCTTTTTTGATTCATGTTACATTTTAGGTGCACACCTATAAACTCTTAGGATATAATATAAACATTATCCGAAATGTAGGTGGAACCATTAAATAGAGCAAACTGGTTTGCAGGGAAAACTTTGTAAGTAGGTGTTCATTATGTCTTAAATGTAAATTATGTGCTGGGAAAACTGACAGGAGCAATGCATTTCTGTAGCTATTCTTTAACAAACATAAATGCACCCCAATTGTTTGTAATGTCTGCTAAATAATATATGATGCCGGTTAATGCAAAGAAATGGGCTTGGGTGATGTACCTTTTGTGGTACAGTTACCTTGTCCACTTTGTGAGAGACTCTTCCATCTTTCTTATATATGGTATTAGAATGCAACCTAAGTGGATGTGGGCAGCTTGACGTTGTATTTTATCCGGTTTCAAAATTCTTGATAAATGATTTTTCCTTTTAGAAACTATTTTTCTAGTTAAAATTCCTTTGTGCATTCCTGCAAACTCAGTACAGAGGCTGCTATCCATTGCTATATAGCAGTGATGGTTAACCTTTTTGGTAGTGAGTGCCCAAAGTGTGTGCGCACAACCGCAAAATGTAATGTGAGCGCCCTGCGCACAGCAGAGATCTGAAAATCAGCTAGCTGGTGGGAGGCATGCGCAGTGGAGCTGGGCTGGGGCAATATCTAGCATGCCCGTAGAGAGGACTCTGTATGCCCTGTGGCACACCTGCCATCACAGCTATGTAGGATTAACTTTTAATCTCTGTTGCAACAATGGTTCACCTATTTTTGTTTTATTGTTAATGCTATATATCAGTCCTATCCTGGGTTGCTAACAGTGTAGGTGATTGTCACAAGTAACAGGCAGAATTAATACAAAGTTATCTTTTTGATGCTGAATCAGAGCTTTGTTTGAAGTTTAACACAAGCCAGAATTTATTTTCTCCCTCTTTAAGCAACAAAGAAAAAAAGGTGTTTTCTAAATAAAATTTTGCAAAGGAGCTGCATTTTCCTCTCAGTTCAGTGCACCTGTCTATCCCTGCCTCATTTTTCTTTAAAAAGGAATGATTGAAACAAATTCAAAACCCTGCAGTGCTTTAACTATGAAAAAGTAATTTTTTTCTACTAGCCCTAATAGGAAAAGAAACAGTTCTGTATAAAAATCATATTTTGGGGAATGCATTTTAGGTTTAGGTTTATTGACATTTGTATGCCACCCACTCCCTAGGGACTCTGGGTGGCTTACAGACAAGACAAAGGGGCATATAAAATAAAAAATAAAAATACAATTTTTAAAAATTACACTTCATGCATACTCCTTAGAGTGGGGCTGGATATTAATCAACAGCCCCAGGCCTGCCGGAACAGCCAGGTCTTCGTAGCTTTACGGAAGGCCGGAAGATTAGTAAGGGTCCGGATCTCTACGGGGAGATCGTTCCATGGGGCCGGGGCAGCAACAGAGAAGGCCCTCCCCCGGGGAGCTGCCAACTGACATTGACCAGCCGATGGCACCCGGAGGAGGCCCAATCTGTGCGATCTTATCGGTCTTTGGGAGGTAAAATGGCAGGAGGCGGTCTCTCAGGTAGCCAGGTCCTAAACCATGTAGGACTTTAAAAGTAACGACTAGCCACTCAGTTTTGTCAGGATTGAGTGCAAGCTTGTTCACTCCCATCCAGACCCTGACAGCCTCCAGGCACTGGCACATCACTTCTACTGCTTCGCTGAGTTGACACGGGGCGGATAAATACGATTGAGTATCGTCTGCGTATTGGTGGTATTTAATCCCGTGCCGGTGTATGATCTCACCCAGCGGCTTCATGTAGATGTTAAATAGGAGGGTGGACAGGACCGACCCTGCGGCACCCCATAATTGAGGGGCCTGGGGGTCGATCTCTGCCCTCCGACCAACACCGACTGCAACCTGTCCAAGAGGTAGGAGGAGAACCACCATAGGACGGTGCCTCCCACTCCCACCTTTCGCATTTTCTTATTTTAAAAGAAATTGCAATTGACATTCTCTGAAAAGATAGAACATTCCCTTTAGAAAATGTAATAAATGTATTCAGCTGCTTACATTTTGTAGATGATGCCATATAGCTTATATACCAGTACTTGTTTTAGAAGCTTGTTCATTTACCTGCAGTACAATTTTTAGAGAGAGATCAGTCCTGCAAATAGATTCAAGACAACAGTTATCTGGATTAAACCATGATTGAAACTTAATGATGCTTTCAAGCATTCAATAGAGGGGTGGGATTGAAAAATGTTAGCAACCAGCTCTTTGCCCTTCACTCCCTAAACAGAATTGTTATCATCTTCCTTTTAATAGATCGATCTACATTAATATTTTATGTTATTTCTGGACCATAACCATAATTTATTATTTGTATTTTGTCTTTTATGTTCCCCCTTATCCCCTTTGAATTGTTCGCCGCCCTGAGTCCTCCCGGAGAAGGACGGCATACAAATAATAAAATACAAATACAAATACAAATACAAATACAAATACAAATACAAATACAAATACAAACCTCTGTAAATTATGCTATTGTTTACCCAAAGCAGCATTAAAACTTATTGCCAAGAAGACCAGTACTGTACATACCATATTTTTCGGACTATAAGACGCACTGAAGTATAAGATGCACCATGATTTTGAAGAGGTAATTTTTTTTAAAAAAGTTTTCGCACCCTGCAAGCCTCCCAAACCCTCTGCACACCTCATTTTTTGCAAAAACATGGGGGCATGCAGAGCTTTGGGAGGCTTGTAGAATGCTCCTGGGAGTTGGGAGGGCAAAAACAAGTAAAAAATGGCCCTTTTTTGCAAAAAAAAAAAGGCATGCAGAGCTTTGGAAAGCTTGTAGAGTGCTCCTGGGGGCTGGGTGGAGGCAAAAATGAGCAAAAACAGGTTTTTGCCCTCTCCAGCCCCCAGGAGCACTTTGCAGGTCTCCCAAACTCTCTGCATATCCATTTTTGCAAAGAGGATGGGGTTTCTGTAAACCAAAAATGCTGTAAGATGCACCCACATTTTCACCCTCTTTTGAGGGGGGGAAGGTACATCTTCTACTCTGAAAAATATGGTACCTATTCATTGTAACTTAACTCAAATATTGTTGTTTCGGTTGTTAAATATGCTGACAGTAGTCAGAATTTCATTGTAAGTGTAGTTAACATACCTATAGTATTTAACTTTAATTAGTTACAATCAAACAGCCATTCACTTTGGAATTATGTTTTGAAGTTGACAGGTCAGTTATCAAAAAGAAGTAATTCATATGTGCATACCAGGGACGTGCAGTCAGGGGAGGCAGGGGAGGCAAAGCCTCACCACTGTCATCATGGAAAGAAAAAAAATGTAAAAGGAAAAAGGCAAGAGCTGAGGTCAGGCTGAGCTAGTTGCTGCCAGAGTCACCATGCTTAACTGTTTAAAAAAACCTTTTAAAAAGTGCCCTCTACAGGAGGCGGCAGGAAAACGACGTGCCTCATCTAGTCTGGTGTTTTAACTCGAGTAGAGTTAAGCAAGGGTTAAAAGCCTAAAAATTCCTGATGTAGATGAGGCACATCGTTCTCCTGCCTCCTCCTGTAGAGGGTGCTTTTTTAGAGGCTTTTCTAAACAGTTAAGCACTAAGCAGAGTCATCCATAGTGACTGGCAGCAACTAGCTCAGCCTGACCTCAGCTCTTGCCTTTCTCCTTTTACATTTTTTTTCTTTTCATGATGGAAGGCAAGAGCAGAGTTGGAATCCTCTATGAAACATCTGGAAAAGGTACGTGTGGGTCGGAGGGAGGGGGAGGAATTCAAACTTCAACCTCCTGGTGCAACTTTGTGTGTGTGTGTGTGTGTTTTTGAGAGAGGGGGAGGGAGGGAGAGAGGGAGGAAGGAGGGGAAGGGAGAAGAAAAAGAAAGAAGGAAACTTATTTAGCAAAGGAGAAAAACAAATGCTGTCGCTTTAAATCGGAACTGAGCATGCCTGGCTGTGGAATTCTGGGAGTTGAAATCCACAAGTCTAAAAAAATTGCTGCCTCACCAGCCATAAACCTCACCGCATGTCACTGGTCCATACATACATAGACATGGACATGATTAGAAATTATTTTCTAAAACTCAGGAAATCTTGCAGAAATAGCATTATGTCAGGGTTCCAAGTAATAGATCCATTGCAAGCAAAAACTCCAAGACAGGTAGGTGAATTCCTCAAAGAATAGCTTTATCGGAAATATCATATTGGCACATATCTGGTGAAAACCAACTCTGAAGGTTCCAATGGTTTTCACCTAATTAAAAAGTTCATCTCTCAACTCCAAACAATCAATCCCATAGCCTAATCCTGACAGGGTCCGCAGGTCTGGTGACATCATACCTCCTTCCTCTGGCCAGGTGTGAGAGCATCCTTGGTTTCCAGGGGAGAGTTTTATTTTCACTACACAACCCCAGCTATCCCCAGTGGTGGGATTCAGCAGTTTGCACCACTTTGGGAGAACCAGTTGTTAACCTTCTGAACAGTTTGGTGAACTGGTTGTTGGAAGAAATCATAAGGGCGGAGAACCCGTTGTTAAATTATTTGAATCCCACCACTGCTCTAATCCGTTCTCCCTATCCCTCATCTCCATTGTGGCAGCACTGAGACTCCAAGATGGCTTCAGCCAGATCAGCTTCAGGGTTGACACTGTCAGCTTCTGCTTTGCTGTTGCTTCAGCTGCCATTGAAACAGGGAGGGAGGGCATGGTATTTGGGTGGGGACTACGCGTGCGTGGATGTTTCCCGCCTGGGTTAACGGCACCAACATTCCATCTTCGTGATGTCTTTTGAAGTTATCTCACACCTGACACTTGAAGGACTTATGATTGGACTAGGCCTATGATGCCAGGGGGTGTGGAATGGGCTATTCTATATATCAACTGCTTTTGTGCCTAGTTAACCAGACTTTGCTACGCAACCGCTCTTTAACCATTTTTAATTAGTAAAAGTACATTTGATTTTCCACAAATGGAGTCTCGTGGTCTTCTTTCCTAATTATTAAATGGAGAGGTGCTGACAGACACATTGTTTCTGTTTGAAGATGTGTTCCTATATACACATCAATAGAATTTGTGATGATTTGCTGTTGAGAGCCTCTGGATTTGGGTCCTTGGGGAATTAAAACTCCATGCTGATACCCACCTTCCAGAATCAGCTCAGGAATTCATGACCACCATGGGCCTACTGCATTTGTTATCATCCTTTGTTAATCAACTAAGATTGTTTCAATTTTATTTTATTTTATTTTGCACTGAGGTAGATGTTGTGTGCAGTGGTGGAATCCTCCCAGATTAACAACCAGTTCGGTGATCGCACAATTTGCGTGCGCACCCACACCTGACGCGTGCTGCGCACACAATTGGAAGAAATCTTCACTTCCGGGTTTCTTAGTAGTAACAAGCTGATTCACACAACAATTTGCTCTGCCACGTGAATCAGCTGAGAAGTTAAAGGTAGGAAAATAGTGCGGGTAGGCGGGTGGGCCTATTTGATCATCGGGGAGAACCGATTCACTCCCAGATAATTGTTGGTGCTACCGGTTCACCCGAACTGTTCCGAACCGGTAGAATCCGGGGGAGCCAGAGGTGAACAATTCATATTTGGTTAAGGAGCTTCAATTGGTTTCCTCCTTCTCCCCCCACCCCTTTCAGACATGCAGGCTCATTGCAAGAACCCACTCATGACATCTTCTGGATCTGGTGAACCTCCAGAATTCATTTCAGAGTCAGTTTGCTGCATTACCAAACCTTTCAGTGGAACCTTGTCAGTGGCCTGGAACATCCAGCTTTCTCAGGCCATAAAACATTAGTTTCCCAAGTGATCTCTGGCTGCTTATCAAGCATGTAGGTTTCTTTTGTTGGCTAAAAAATTTTGGCCTACAAAGCAAATAGAAGTCTGGAATTCGGGTGGTGGAAATCTAAAAGTGAAAACGACCGAACACAAAGAACACTTGAATATTTTTACCATGGCTTTGAGGATAGAGGGGGAAAGGTTGAGTGGTACAGGAGCGAATGCATCTTGCTAAGGTTAGGGGAGGCCTTCTCATGCTGTGACGGCTTTGCAAACATTTTCTCAGGCAGATTGAAGACACACATTCTGATAAAAATAGGATAATGCCAGCACATCATTTTTTTTTCAAATTTTGTTGGATTAATTTTTGTTGGATCAATTTGTTTCCCTTGTTAATTTGGGTAGACAGGACAATTTCAAGTTACTGTTAATCCACTGCCCTTTGCTTCCTCTTGGCGACTTCTGTCTGGGAAAGGCCCATTGAGGGAAATGTTTGATACTGTTGTTAATGCCTCTCCTTCTCCAGAGCTGATGCCATCTTTTTTTTTAAAATAACGTGCCTCCTGTTCAAAAATATATTTTAATATTTTTTGTGTTTTAACCATTACAATGCAGTTTCTACCATTCTTAGTGATATTGATTGAATGGATAATAGCTGAGCAGCTCCAAGCACTTCTGGATAATGATTTCAGTACAGCTTTAGATTAGAACATAGCGCTGAGATGACTTTGGTCTTCCTGACAATTTGCTGAAGAGGTTCAGCAGGGTTATTTTTGCTTTCCTTGTGCTCCTGTACATCTCTTTTTGGTGGTAGCCTCGCCTCCTTGACCACTTGAGAAAATTGGAGGTTAGAGTCATGGGTTGATCATTGCTCTGTTCCTACCAGTGGTGGGATTCCAAAAAATTTAGTGCCAGTTCTGTGGGCGTGGTGTGGCTTGGTGGACATGGCAGAGAAAGGATACTGCAAAATCCCTATTCCCTCCACACTCCTGGGGGAAGGATACTGCAAAATCCGCATTCCATCCCCACCCCACTAACCTGCTTTCCAGCTCCGTTCTTCTGTGCAGGGCAGAATACCCAGCCAATCAGCTGGTGCTCGGGAGGCAGCAAATAGATGGGGGCAGAGCCAGCCAGAGGTGGTATTTGCCAGTTCTCCGAACTACTCAAAATTTCCACTATCGGTCAGAACTGGCTGAATACCACCTCTGGTTCCTACCTTGATGGCAAGCTCCATTTGGTAAGAGTGAAGCTCCATTGCTCCATGAATAGTGAGGTGTTTGACTTCCAATGAAGATTTATGACAAAGTAGATGCCACTGAAGGGGTGGTGACAGCATTGCAGCACAGATCAGCAACCAGATAGTGAATTCTGGCTGGCAAAGTCACTCCAGAAAAGAGGAGCTCAAGAAATTGTATTTGTACCCTGGGCAGCTACTCCTTAGGAACAGATTTCAAGAATGGGGGTTTTTAATGGTCAAATTGTGAATTGAGTGGCTGAAATTCAAAAGACTTCAACCAAGCTCACAGCTATAATGCAGCTTATATAAAAAATAAGGTCCATCAAGCTTCATTTCCTCCTGACTTTTTGAAATTGTTTCTTAACTGCTTTTCAGCGATTAGCAACCTTTGAATGGATAAGATGCTTATAGCAAAGGATGAATTTCCTTCAAACTTGAGCAAGAAAATTGTTAAATATACGATCAGACTTTGAGGGTTAGACACAAGAGAGAACTTTAAAAATAATTTAACCATTTAGACTGTGTTTGTTAAAAATCCATACCGTGTACGGGTTCTGGGAAGCCGGGGGGGGAGGGGGGAGGGGGGGAGGGAGGGAGGGGCACAAAGGCAAAAAAAAATTGTACTTCAATGTTTTAATGATTGACGAATGATGAAATATTTGTGTTTCAAAAGAAATAAAACCTTTGAAAAAAATAATAATTTAACCATGGACATATTGTAGGATATTTGGAAACAATGCACTCAGAAGTTAACTTGACTGCCGGCTGCCTGCAATTTGGCAATTCGAATCTCACCAGACTCAAAGTTGACTCAGCCTTTCATCCTTCCATGGTCGGTAAAATGAGGACTCAGATTGTTGGGGGCAAGATGCTGACTCCGTAAACCACTTAGGGCTGTAAAGCACTGTGAAGCGATATATAAGTCTAAATGCTATTGCTATTAAGAGTGTCTGCTATTATAGATAAACAACCTGCTGATTTCCTCTCCAATAGTTTATCATAATGCCATTGTATGGAGATCCCTTCAAAGGAAACCCAGGGACTACAGAATGTCAAGAACATGGGAGTCAGGCTTCAGGGCATTTGACATCTCTCCCACCTCTGTAGAACTTGCTACTTGTAACTCTCAAAGCCAAATTCAAAGTTCAGGTCATTGATAGAGTTATGAAAGCTAACCAAGTGATTAAATACAGTAGTTTCTATTTAAACTAAAAGAGAAACATACTGCAACTAGAACTACAAAGCAATCAGGGCATGTTGAGTTTTATAGGCAATATAACAAAATTTCTGAAATGGTATTGGTCTGATAGAAATATTTCACATAAAATAATTCAGAATTGTCTGGGTAATACACTGGAGTCATGAAATAAAAAGTTATGAAATTTCATTATGAAATGTAGTAACATAGAACGCCTCCTGTTAACTTATACATTTCTTAATATAGTGGATTCTGCCTGCCTAACTAGAGGAGAGACTTTCACATGTTCACATCAATTGGGAGATCTCTTGATCCTGTATGAGTGTATTATGAATTCTATCTGGAAAGAAAAGGCAAATAGAAGCAAATAACAGCAGGGCCTTCTAAGGAACAGCACCAATTCTGGAAATTCTCTCTCTCTCCCCCCTCTCCTCCCCCCCCCCACATTGTATGGTGACTGGTCTGGATTTTATATATGTCTGTATGGATTTTATTTTATTAGTGTTATTTATTATTCTAACATAGCTTTTCAACTCACACTGCTTACTACTGTATTCTTGTATTAGTCAATCTAGGCTGAGCTTTCCAAGCCAAACAATCAATCAAAAATAGAACAAATAGACATTGTCCAATAGAACAAGCAATTACAGTATTATTAATGTGTAAGTTGTTATTTAATTCTTAAAAACTACCTTCAGAATTGTATAAATGTTTGCAGTTGCATTTGGAACTCCAACAAAAACAATCAGGAAATAAATCACCAGAAGCTTGAATCCAGTGCACTGGATCTCAAGTAGGCTCTCTCAATCAGGAGCACTTATGAAACTTTCATCTGCTGGGAAAAATGATTTTCAGAATTCTCACTTCTTCCTACGGCACCAAGCACTCTGTTCCACTGTTCCTGATGGCTCCCAGACTTGTTAATCATAAATGCTGCAAACAGTTTGGTAGAAGAAGAGGCCTACAAAAATCATCACCTCTTCCCAGGGGTGGGATTCAGCCAGTTCGGACCACTTCGGGCAAACCGGATGCTAATTTTACATCTGGTTCGCTAAACTGGTAGTTGCAAAGACTGGCTGGCTTCACTCACTCCTCCCCTCCCCTCCCAGGAGTCTCCATGTGTTGCGATATACGTGCAGGTATGCATCTGCCATACTGTAACACGTATAGAACAGAAGCAATAATTAACCATATGATTAAATCAGTAAACTAAAAGCAATAATTGGCCATATGATTAGATCAGTAAGGCAAACTGTCCAACTCCAAGCGTTGATTAAATCAGTACCTTTAACACTAAGCAGATCAGCAACCACAGACTTGTAACTAAGTGTTGATTAAATCAGGGGTTACAACTGTTTAACTCTCAAACATTAATTAAGCATTGGATGTTTGCATGATGATAAAAGGTTTATTGACTATGAGTGTTCTTCGAGTCTACATGAGAGTAAATGAGTTACCATATACTGTAAACTTGCACAATCGTGATTGGTCCCCATTGGCTATGTGAATCCACCCCTCCCTTGTGTATGATCAATAAAAGAAGCCCCCAGACTTCGTTCTGGGTCGGTTTCGTCCCGAAGGAAATTCGTGTCCGAGTCTTCTTTCCTCATTGGCTTCATGAACCACCCACGGAGAAATCGCATCCATGCAGCCCATTTTGGATGCCAAGTAACTGCAGGTCCTGTGCAGAGCTCGGGAGGGTGAAAAATGGGGCTCCCCAAAGCTCTGGAAATCTGGAAATGGCCCAATTTCTACCCCCTGGGGGGCCTCCAGAGCCCTGGCGAGGCTGTTTTCACCCTCTCAGAGGCTTGAGGAAAGCCTCCAGAGCCTGGGATGGGCGACAAACAGGCCTCCCAGAAGTTTCAGAGCCCAGGGGAGGCCATGTTCATCCTCACGGAGGCTCAAGGAAAGTCTCCAGAGCCCGGGGAGGGTTAAACCCCCTCCCCATGGTGCAGGAGGCTGAGTAGGCTATATCCAACATGGCCATGCCCACCCAGCAATCGGGCAGAGAACTGTTGCTAAAATTTTTGAATCCCACCCCTGCCTCTGCCTGCAAAACTATTCCACCAAATCAAAACCTTCTGCTTCAGGAAAGACAAGATCTGGATTGTTTTCTACCAAGCCATTTTGAAAGATTAACAAGTTTTCATCATAAAAGGGATACTAGTTTAAAATGTTCATTTACTGGTACAATATTTTGTTGGTTGGATACGCGAGATAACATTTACATACTTAATGCAGCTTTTTTGCATGTTACAACTCTTCAAACATGCAGTTCTAGAGAATAAGGAAGTTATTTTTAAGATGGGTATTTCTCCCAGTCTTGGAACACTGGAGAACTTGAAAGAATCTTGTGTTACCTGTATTGTATAAGTAACAACCTGAAATTGTGCCAAGTGCTTGGCTTTTTGAACTTTGGCTCCTTCCCTGTCACAAGTACAGCACTCGCACAAACATAAAATCTAAACGTGTATACTTTATTAACGGTACAGTTACATTAGCCATAAAGTTTTGTGCTAATTATTTTTGGGCTGACTTTGATGTGAGATTTTAAATGTTACATCATTTGCAGATTAAAGACTAAGACTGGGCTAGAGCTGGCAGCTGGAATTTGTTTCCTGAAATTTGATCAGCCCCTACATGATTAGGCTGCAAGAAACTTTTAAAAGCAGAATCGTACATTTTATTTTTTATTTGTATTTATTTATCTGTCTTTATTACTTTTACAAATAACTCATTGATGATGCACATATCCAACACATCTTCCTCCTGTTTTCCTCACAATAACCAGCCTGTGAAATTAAAGTAGAATAAAATATGGATTAAAAATATAAGAATGAAGACGTGGCATAAAAGGGACAGTTAGAAGTTTGCTTAAAGGAAATGTCATCAGCCTCTAACCACAAGATGTTCTAGCCAATGTCCCTATGTCAAAAGTCCAAGCCACAAGATTCAGATAAAGTTCATTAATGACACATGATCCATACCTGTAACAAAAGTAGAAGTAAGACCCTCATCTACTTATAAGGCTTTCCCCCCAAAATAACCAATAAGAAATGAGTTAAGTATTTCCGTGTTGCGATGCTTTTGAGAATGTAGTAGGAGCACGTTCTTTGATGATAAAGGTTGTTCAGAATTTGCAATGTTAGCCATTTCGCTAACTTTCTGAACCTGACTGCCAAATAAACCTTTCCTGCATCCTGAAAAGTCTAAAGCCTGTCATTTTCTGCAACAAAATGGTTTAGACTAAGAGAGAGACTAGCCCAAGGTAATCCAGCCGGCTTTCATGGCTAAGGTGTATCTCAACATCTATAAATGAATCTTAAGTCTTAAATTAAGAACCAGTTTAAATTAAATTAAAAGCCAGATTAAATTAAAACCAGTTTGGTCTAATGTAAGGCATTAGGCTACAAAGCAGGAGACTGGGAGTTCAAATCCGATTTCAGTAATGGTGGGATTCAAAATATTTTACTACCGGTTCTGTGAGCGTGACTTGGTGGGAGTGGCAGGGGAAGGATAGTGTAAAAGCCCCATTTCCTCCCAATCAGCTGGGACTCAGGTGGCAGAGAATAGATGGGGGCAGGGGCAGTCGGAGGTGGCATTTACCGATTCTCCGAACTACTCAAAATTTCCACTACTGGTTCTCCAGAACTGGTCAGAACCTGCTGAACCTGGTGTATATCAAATCTGGCTTAGCCATGAAGGCCAGCTGGGTTACTGTGAGCCAGTCGCTCTCTTAACTCAACCCATCCTATATCTGTCTGTCTGTCTGTCTGTCTGTCTGTCTCTCAGGATAAATAGATAAATAGATGATAGATAGATAGATAGATAGATAGATAGATAGATAGATAGATAGATAGATAGATAGGATAGCCTTTGTGTGTGTGTGTGTGTGTGTGTGTGTGTGTCTGTGTCTGTGTCTGTGTACACACACACAAACACACACATACACACACATACCTACATAGGCTATTATATCAATATATTTATATCTATCTATCTATCTATCTATCTATCTATCTATTATCTATCATCTATCATCTCTCTCTGGATGGATAGGTAGGTAGGTAGGTAGATAGATATAGATATAGATGATATAGATATAGATATAGATATAGATATAGATATAGATATAGATATAGATATAGATATAGATATAGATATAGATATAGATATAGATATAGATATAGATATAGATATAGATATAGATATAGATATAGATATAGATATAGATGATATAGATATAGATGATATAGATATAGATATAGATATAGATATAGATATAGATATAGATATAGATTGATATAGATATAGATATAGATATAGATATAGATATAGATATAGATATAGATATAGATATAGATATAGATATAGATATAGATATAGATATAGATATAGATATAGATATAGATATAGATATAGATATAGATATAGATATAGATATAGATATAGATATAGATATAGATATAGATATATAACAGTGTGTGTGTGTGTGTTTGTGTGTGTGTGTACAGAAACATATACACACATGTATAGGCTGTTATATTGTTATATTAATATCTATCTATCAGCTATGTTTTTTTGGTACTGTAATTGTTGAGATTGCTTATAGTTCGCTATCATGCAATTATAATTGTACTTTATTTTATTGCCTCAGAATGATTAAATTGCATGTAAGGAAACAACACCAATTTAAGCATATACATACACAAATTTTGAAAACACAACCAAATGAAAAGTTGAAGAAATTTTAAAGTACACTGAGAATAAGGTAGAAAAACAAAACTATTTCACAGGCAAAAACAACTGCTAAGCAATTGTAAGAAAGATTTCAGCACAGGATTGCTATCATGAAATACCATATGTTAGTATTAGCTTTCTCATGATGCCTAGCTTTATCACTTTGCCTCCTTTTCCCCTTGGTCTTGAGCAAAAAATTAGAGGAAACTCAAATCTAACTATTTTGATATTCCAGTTGGTTCTAATATATGTAAATGGCTTTCTGTGTGTGTTTCAACCAAACTTGGTACACAGATGACTTACTCTCTGGAAAAAAAAATACTGTAAAACGCTCCTAACACCCCTCATGGTATGTGTTCTGTTAAGATACACTGTTGTGCCTTAAAATGGTTTCTACTGTACTGCCGTAAAATGGCTTCTGCTGTACAACATATTGGAGTTGCCATGGTAACGGCTTCACAGTACTCCACAAAGGGGCTCCTTCTGGTAAGGGGGAAAATCCAACAATAGAAATTAGGTTTGGTTCGGACATTTCCCCCCTATAAATAAATACCCAGGCAATGCAAGGTTATTAGCTAGTATTTCATATTAACCAACTGAAGCTTAGTGAGGAATGTTACATCTAGTTTTATTTAGTTATCTTCATTTTGATCCAGTACAACAAAATTATTGCCTGAGATTTCTGGTTTGTAAACGCCTTGTCAAAAGAGAATTTTTGTAAAGGCAAAGTATCAGGAAAAAAATTGTTTTATTGGAAAGTTGAGAGATTTGCTGGATTATCTAGTTCTACTTGTTAAACAACTTCCCTACAATTGGTGAACACTTCAGATTTGTTTTCCTGATAGTCATTTACTGGTAGCAATTAAAATAGCAATCAAGAACTTGTCTTGCTGAGATACTTCCGCTCTCCCCACCACCATTCTGAATGACAAGTAAAAGTTATAAAATATCTTGAATTTCCCATTCATGTGAAACATCAGGAGCACTATATTTATCCATTCTAGATTTTAAAAAATGTAAAGGGGACTATGTTCTGGAGCAGGGCCAACAACCTTTCGGACTTCAGGAATCACTAAATTCATAATTTTAAATCCCACAGACCACTGATATGATTTGCCTAACGATCGGCTGGGTGGGCATGGATAGGTAGTCATGTGACTGGGTGGGTGTGGCCTCTACTCACCCCTCCCTCCCAGCCACTCCTTGCCTCCTCGCCTGGGCTCCTTTGGCCCCTAACAGGAAGCAATTGTTGGAGATAAGCAGCCACCATGAGAAAGAGTTGGTCAGTTCAAATTGGATCTGACTGAGAAGGAGGCTCAGTAGAAGCACCTCATCTCAGTAGAAGCACCTCACTGAGGACTATGAGCATAGGCTTTCCAAGCAGATGGAAGACCTGTGGGAGCGCAAGGCCAGGTACCTATGCCTGGAGGCTCAGCGGGCTGAAATGGTCAGCCAGTTCCAGGCCATGATACAGTTCCACTGGAACAAGGCCCTCCGGCTCTCTGCCACCAGCAGCACTTCCCTCCAGCCTTCACCCAGAGCCCCGCACCAGGAGGCCGAAGCAAACCCCAAGTCAAAATTTCTGCCCCACTTCGACCCATGCAAAAAGACCCCGAAGGAGGAGACTCTCTGCAGCAACACAAATGTTCATTGCATGTATCCAACCCAGGGGCCATAGTTTGAGGACCCCTGATTTAGAGCAATATAAAAAATGCAAATTATTTTTCTGCGGACCACCAAAATTTTCTCATGGACCACCTGTTGGTGACCGCTATTCTGGACAATGAAATATGGCTATCAACAAAGAGAGTTCAGGTAGTCCTTGACTTACAACCATTTGTTTAGTGACTAAAATTACAACAGCATTTTAAAAAGTGACTTATGACGAGTCCTTGCACTTATGACCTTCACAGCATCCCCAGTCACATACTCAAAACTCAGACACTTTGCAACCCGCGTGCATTTACATAGTTGCAACATCCTTAGTCATGTGATCACCATTTGCAACCTTCCCAACCAGCGTCTGAGAAGCAAATTCAAGGGAGGCAGCCAACTTCACTTAGCAAGCACATAGTTCACTTAAGAATTGCAATGATTCATTTAACAACCATGGCGGGAAAAGGTCGTTACATAGTATGTGACTCACTTCACCACCACCTGGCTTAGCAATAGAAATTCTGGTCCCAATTCTGGTTGTAAGTCAAGGACTACCTATATTGAGACCTTCTTTAATTGAAGAAGACATATATGATGACTCAAGGACACAAAATACTAATGGGAGGCTTTCCAGGCCTTGAAATGTGCCTGTAACTCTTCTGATCACTCATCATTGGCCATATCGGCTGAGGCTTATGGGAGCTGGATTTTTCTATCTGGAGGAACAGAGAATAGCAATAGCACTTAGACTTATATACCGCTTCACAGTGTTTTACAGCCTTTTTTAAGCAGTTTACAGAGTCAGCCTATCTGGATCCCCATTTTACCGACCTCGGAAGGATGGAAGGCTGAGTCAGCGGAATAGTATGTCATTCCACTATGCGTTTTCCCATTTTATAAGAGGCAGTTCACCAAATGGGAAAAATCGCAGTGCTGTGAAATGAAAGCAACTCTGCAAATCCAGCAACCAGGAACAAGACTGTGTACTTCAGCTTTCCACCATACATGCATTCGTGACCCGTCAAAAGTGCGGAGGACAAAATCGCGCTCGACGAAAGCGCGCATGTGACGTCATCACAGCGCGACGCAAAAAATTAAAAATTGAAATAAAATTAAAATTAAAGCAAGCCGATTCACATAAAGGTAAGGGTTAGGTTTAGGGTTAGGGTTAGGGTTAGGTTAAGGGTTAGGGTTAGGTTTAGAGCGTTAGCGTTAGGTTTAGCGTTAGGTTAAGGGTTAGCGTTAGGTTTAGCGTTACGTTAACGGTTAGGTTTAGGGTTAGATTTAGGGTTAGGTTAAGGGTTAGGTTTAGAGTTAGGTTTAGGGTTAGGTTTGGGGGGGGGTTAGGGTAAGGTTTTAGCTTTATTTTTACGTTTTTTGATCACAGCGCGATGTTTTCGTCGCGCTGTGATGACGTCAAATGCGCGCTTTCGTTGAGCGCTATTTTGTCCTCCGCGATTTTGTGGTGGAACCACATGCATTACACATTACTTCTCATTACACATAACTGAGATTTAGAAAAGAGATCACTCTCTGTAACATGTAGTTGTACTCAGAAAGCCTCATGATCGGGATCTCCAGATTCATGGAAGTTTAACGTGAATGTAGAAGAGACTTTGACACCTTTAGTTTAAAGTTAGAGAAACAGAGGCGTTCCCACTACTTCTGGTATTCCTTGAAGAACTAGCTGAAGAACTATTATGGAGAAAAGAACATTGTGTAGCCTTTTGTAAAAAGCTATTATGAAATATGCACTTGGAGAAAGAGTGAGGAGAGAATCCTGGCCTGAGCACCACAGTTTACCGTAGAGGAGGCAGAACATTCTAGAGCAGGGGTGTTAAACTCAAGGCCTATGGGCCGGACTCAGCCTGTGGGGTGTTTAAATCTGGCCCACGGGGCCGGCCTGGAAATATCAAAGGAACGGCACATGGTGTCTCCATGCAGCCCATTTTTGTCTGGCAGAGTGCTGCCCCCATGCCCCATTTTGGCTGGTAGGGTGCTGCAGGAGGGTCTGTTCCATCTCTCCTCCACCCCCCGCTCCCTACGGAGGAGAAGTACAATGCTGATCCAGCCCTCAAAGAAATCCAATTTGATACCCTTGTTCTAGAGAGAAACCCAGATTAACAGACAATGCAGTCCTGAGGTGGATGGAGCAAGGAGCGGTTTAGGGCAGGCCCACCCTAAAATATCTCAGAATATATCTATTATATTAGTAGTAGTTGGCTATAGCTTTAGTCTGGTGAGATTCCCTCTATTGAGCCGTGGTGTTGCAGTGGTTAGAGTGCAGTACTGCAGGCTGCTTCTGCTGACTGTCAGATGCCTGCAATTTGGCAGTTCCAATCTCAATAGGCTCAAGGTTGACTCAGCTTTCCATCCTTTCTAGGTCAGTAAAATGAGGACCTAGATTGTTGGGGGCAAGATGATGTCTCTCTAAACTGCTTAGAGAGGGCTGTAAAAGCACTATGAATCAGTGTATAAGTCTAAGTGCTACTGATATTAGGTGTAAACAAATAAAACATTGGACTCCATTGGATTTCACTGTGTAATTTTTGAGTTTGAATTTGACAGATACTGCTGTAAAGAATCACCATGTTCACATGATATACCACTGTTAAGAATGGTTTGTTCAATTCACCTAACTAGCTAGTTACATCCACCATAAGGTTGCATTCACACAACATACCCAGCTAAATGTTGTTGGCTAGCTTGCAATTCACCCTGTCAAGTGAACAGGCACAGTTTCAGTGCCATCATCAAGAGCCATTTCAAACCAAATACTTACATTTTGAGAAACTAACTGTTTATCTACAACAATTATAGGTAGATAATATCAACTGATCTGGGAAGTTGGCACACATACCAGTAACCCAAGCCATTGCTTAATAAACACACACAAAACAGGGACACAAGCAGGAGAAAAACGTTGTTTATAGAGTATTACAACATATTAACTTCAAGATTGTGTTTTTAGTAATCCAATTACATTTTCAATATAGCCACAGGTTTTTAAAAAATGGACCTTTGACTCTTCAAATATTATTAAATACAAGAATGTTGGTGTACCTGGATCCCTGATTTTCATGCCAATATTATTTTGCACAACTTCAATTAAATTTCCCAACTACAGGCAAAACATTTTGAAGCACCAGGAAAATAAAAGTGGATAATACATTGGTCTCCCATCAGTAATCATGCCACAACACTTGAGTTATTTGTAGCATTTGTGTATTTGAATTACATATTTTGAACTGGAGCTAGAATTTTTTGTTTTGTTCTTGTCCGAATGATAGACAAGATAGCAACAGCAACAGCACTTAGACTTATTGTCAGCTTCTACCTTGCATGCTTGCTATCAGCTGCTGTAATAACAGGGAGGGTGGGGGCTCATGATATTTGGGAGGGGGAAAGTGCAGGTGGAGATATCTCAAGAAGGGAGTTTTGTTCTCACCATCTTCTGTGCATGCTGATGGTATGTACAAGTTCGCGCTTTTTTGCTTCAGATCCTGCTTTGCTTTCGCTTTTTTCATTTATTGTCCAGTAAAAGTACCTTTTCTCTAATTAAATGGAGTTGGGGGTTTTCTTGATGGATATTGAGTGAGGCACGCCTGACATTTATATACCGCTTCATAGTGTTCTTACAGCCCTCTCTAAGCGGTTTACAGAGTCAGCAATCTGGGTCCTCAAGATGCAACAAACTGCTCTTTGGAGTGGCTATAATTGCTTGATTTCAATGTCTAAGCAAGCTAGTTCACAGCTGCTGAAAAAGCCAATGCAGTCCTAGGCTGCATCAGCAGAGGGATAGTATCAGGGATCACATGAAGTGTTAGTACAGGTAGTCCTTGACTTATAAAGTTCATTTAGTGATGGTTCAAAGTTACAAAGGCACTGAAAAAAGTGACACATTGTTTTTCACACTTACAATCATTGCAACATCCCCATGGTCATGCAACCAAAATTCAGATGCTTAGCAACTGACTCTTTTATAACAGCTGCAGTATCCAGGGATCATGTCCTCATCTTTTGCTACTTTTTGACAAGCAAAGTCAGTGGGGAAACAAGAATCACTTAACCGCTGTGTTACTAACTTTACAACTGCAGTGATTCACTAACAACTGTGGCAAGAAAGGCCCTAAAATGGGAAGGAATTCACCAACTGTCTCACTTAGGAACAGAAATGTTGAGCTCAACTGTGGTCATAAGTCGAAGACTACTTGTACTGCTTTAGACTGCACTGGTGAGGCCACACTTGGGATACTGCATCTAGTTTTGGTCATCATGACTCGGAAAAGATGTTGAGAAAGAGTCCAGAGAAGAACAGCAAAGAGGATTAGAAGACTTGAAGCTAAACCATGTGATAAACAGTTGTGGGAACTGGGTGTGTGGGAACCCCAGCCCTACTCTGACAAGTTATGACTAGAAAGGAATCTAGTTAAAAACTAATCAATGTTAAAATATCTATCTACCATGTGTATCTCTGTCTCTCTGTCTCTCTCACTCTCACACTCTCACTCTCACTGTGTGTGTGTGTGTGTGTGTGTGTGTGTGTGTGTGTGTGTGTGTGTGTGTGTGTGTCGGGCGTGCATGCATCTTTCCATTCTCTCCTTCTGTGCCTCTTTGTAGGGCTCAAACCAGTGGTGGATTTCAAAAAAAATTTAAACCTCTTCTGTAGGTTTTTTAAAAAAGTGGGAGTGGCTTGCTGGCCATGTGACTGGATGGGCGTGGCCAACTTGTAAAATGTGGTGAAACTCACTTAACAACGCTCTTGCTTAGCAACCAAAATGTTGGTTCAGAAACTCTGACATTTGAAGCATGCAAATCTTAAAGCTGTCAAGTTACAATACCCTTGCACCCCAAACCCTTTAGAAAAAAAAAACCCCAGGGGTGTTCAAACTTGACAGCTTTAAGACTTGTGGACTTCAACTCCCAGAATTCCTCCTCCAGTCATGTTGGCTCAGGAACTCTGGCATTGAAGTGTGCAAGTCTTAAAGCTGTCAAGTTACAAGACCCTTGCATCCCTACCCCTTTAGAAAAAAAATCCCAGGGGTGTTCAAACTTGACAGCTTTAAGACTTGTGGACTTCAACTCCCAGAATTCCTCCTCTCGCTCTTCATCTTGATGATGTGCAGACGGGCGGGGGGAGGGAGCTGGAACCGGTTCTAAATGGCACTGTAGATTTGTGGAACCTCTTCTATAGAAGAGGTTAGAACTGGCAGGAACCCACCCCTGGCACAAACATTACTTTGAACTTTGGACTTCAGGAAATCAAAGGGTATGGTAGTTACATAATCTTTGTTTAAGTACAAATCCGTCTTTCCCTGGACATGTTTCTCCTGTATGTTGCAGACTGCGTAATTTAAGGCAGCTTGTGGTTTAAAGTACAGAGTTAGCAAAATCTCTCGTTAAAAGTACACCATAGGTTCAATGGTCAACCTACCTACAAAAAATGTCAATGCATTCTAGTAATGAAATATAGCCGTATTGAGAATGTTCTTTTCCAGATTTTATCTGTGCCTCTATTTTTGAAATGGAAAAAAAATGGTTTTGAACTAGCTGGTCCACTTGAAGGGAAGATCTGTGGGAAATGAGCTGTGCATATAACAGAAGAAATGTGGAAGAAAAGTGATGGGCTGAATCCAAATATTGTACTAAGTCACAGTTGGTCTTAACAAGAGTAGCCAAATAATCCATGGTTGTAGGTACATCACACATCATTTTAGACAAACACAATACTTGGTGTCATATAGGAACCTAGCTGTAGAGAAATTTGGAGACACCCTTGAAAATGGAATGTGAGAGCAGTTATATAAATACCAGTTTAGCCTTGATAAGGAGAGATTAGAAATAAATTTAAGATTATCGTTCCTTGTTTGTCTTTGGTATAAGAAGGGAACAGCTTTCCAGATTCTGATACTATACCCTATAACAATAAAGAAGAGTTCCAGTAGTTCTTGTGATATCTGTTTCTTGACCTGGCCCATTTCAAAGGGTTGACAGCCATACATAGTTGGGAGAAAATAAAGATGAGTCCTACAGTGAGGAGAACGTCTCAGTGGCTAAAACACTGAGCTTGTCAATCAGAAAGGTCAGCAATTTGGCGGTTCGAATCCCTAGTGCTGTGTAACAGAGTGAGCTCCTGTTACTTGTCCCAGCTTCTGCCAACCTAGCAGTCTGAAAGCATGTAAAAATGCAAGTAGAAAAATAGGAAACACCTTTGGTGGGACGGTAACAGCATTCCGTGCCCCTTTGGCATTTAGTCATGCCGGCTACATACCATGGAGATGTCTTCAGACAGCACTGGCTCTTCAGCTTTGAAATGGAGATGAGCACCCCCCCCCTAAAATTGGGAATGATTAGCACATATGTGCAAGAGGAACTTTTACTTTTACCTTACAATGAGGAATTGTGTAAGAGATGTGTGAAGTTTGGTCACCTATCTTCTCTACTCCTTAATCTCCTTTAGGGATAGTTTTTCTCTTAAAGATAGACAACACACACCCCAAACCTAGCAAGAAGGGATTATCAAACAAAGGTACACATTCTGAAACAAATAATTTAATTATGTGTCTTCCAATCATATGACACTTAGTAACGACATAGAAAGAGTTTCACCAGGATGATTTACCCCCTACCGGGTCCCTACCGGGCCCCTACCGGGCCCACTCGATCTTTCAATATTGGATCGATTACCACTTTAATCAAGTCATCCTTGGTGTTAGTCATTCTCTTCTTCTCTCTCCTTCTACCTTTTCCAGTATTATAGACTTCTCAAAGAATCTTGGTCTTCACATACACAATATCCAGTCATGGATAACTGGCTATGTTCTGATCATTACAGGAGAAAATAATTATCTTTACATCATTGTGTTCATTTTTCATAGAGATATGGTTCTGCTATTTATAATAAGGGATGCAAAAAAGAAGAAACATGTTATGATTGGTCACACAGTCAGACAGCTGTTTAGTGTGGATTTGGCATTTTAAATTCACCTATCGAGTTATTCCCAAAGGCCTGGAACTTCTTGTTGTTAGTTGTGAAGTTGTGACCGACCCATTGCAACTCCATGGACAACGTTCCTCCAGGCCTTCCTGTCCTCTACCAACCTCTGGAGTCCATTTAAGCTCAACCCTACTGCTTCGGTGACTCCATCCAGCCACCTCATTCTCTGTCGTCCCCTTCTTCTCTTGCCCTCAATCGTTCCCAGCATTAAGCTCTTCTCCAGTGATTCCTTCCTTCTCATTAGGTGGCCAAAGTATTTGGCCTGGAATAGGCAGATGTTAAAAGTATCATCACAGGATGTAAGCTGTCTCAAGCAAAACTGCCTTTCGCAATTGATTGATGATTATTTTGTCAGCATCAACAGTACTCACGTGGCACTCCAGTTGTTTTGGGATTGCATCCCAGATGCCTATCAGATTATTACCATCTATGCTTTCTTTTGCCAACTCACCATGCCACCGCAGGACAATTCCATTTATTTAAAATATTTAAAAATTATTTTAATTTTTGTCATTCACATTTCATTTTGTCTCCTCTTTTACATCCTTTCTATTCCACCATTTCTTCAATATTAGGGTAACTCTCCTTCCATGATGAGCTGGCCATGGTGAATTGACCACGGTAAGTTGGCACTGAGTTGGCCATGGCAAGTTGGTCATGCGAATTGGCTTTCTATCCCCAGCCTGCTATGACAGTAGCTTGATATCATCTGCACTAGTTCTAATGTTTTTCTTCTGCTGCTGATACAGGACTTACCATATGAGCACTCTGCAATATGCAGTGACAAGTCTAATGATGAACCGGTCAAGAAGAAGGAATTGGCCAGTTCCAATTGACTTTTCTATGCACTGCTTTCTATGACAATTTGGATGTGGGCTGAGAAAGAGACCAGACATCTGGCTTACACACAGTAGATCTGCCAGCCAGGAAATGCCCTTCCTCTACCCTGTTCCTCTGCCAAAAAAACAAACAAGCAAACATTTGTCCCACTAGCTGACGGGTTGCTTACGCATATGAGAGGAGTGAGGTAAAACAGTAGGGAGCTTTGTTCTTCTCTGCGAAAGCTCCACTGAGAAGTCATGGATTTCATTATGCTTTGTGTTATTTTTCTACCTTAGGACTATCGATCTCCTAAAAGATCAATAGTCCAATAGCAACCAACACACACACAAAAATCTGGCTGAGAAGTTTCTGGTGCATATGAGGGAAGCTGGATCAATGAAGTGAGAAAGAGCTGTTGATCTGTAAGGCAATCGTTTCCTAAGAGACAAAGGAGTGAAGTTTAGCAAGAAGATAAAAGATGACACAGATTAATAGAAAGTTAGGAAGAAAAAAGGGAAAAAAAGAAGGAATCAAAGAAAAAAAGCACAAAAAGAGAAAGACTATATACAAAACAAATATGGGACTAAGAAATTCCAGATAGCCTATGCTTAAGATCAGGAATGATTTAAACTGTTCAAAGTTAGCGTAGCAAGAAGAAGCTAAGATCAATGTAGAGATGTTATTAACCCTTTTTTTTAATTTCTTTTTTCTCAATATATTTTAGACTGTGTTTGTTAAAAATCTATACCGTGTATGGGCTCTGGGAAGTCGGGGGGGGGAGGGAGGTGGGGTGTTGGGGGGGAGTGGGGAGGGAGGGACATATACTAGGATAGATACGATGTGTTAGACTTCAATGTAATGTGACCTCACATGTATACTGTTTTTCTTTAATTTCTCTGTTAAAATAGGATAGGTTAAGTACATTGACATATAGTGGAAGTACACCAAGGTGAGGAGGAGTGGGATAGAAGAAAGATGGGTAGAGAGGGATGGGAGAGAGGGTGGGGGGAGAAAGGTGAGAAGGAAGGGAGGGAGTGGATTGGGAGAGAGGAGTGGTAGAGGGGGAGGGGAAGTAGGGTAGAGGGGGATGATGGAGGGAAGATAGAAAGTTGGAGGGGGAGGAAGAAAGAGGTGTACGGAGAGTGGAAGAGGTATATTGGGTTTCTATTTTTGGGGGTATTGTTGACAAGAGGAATTGCTGTGATTATTGTTTAATGTTGTACAGCTCCGGCTATGCACAGTATATATGTGAGTGTATGAAAATGAAAAAATGGAAAATAAAAACTTTTTCAAAAAAAAAGAGAAAGAAATGAAGGAAAAGAAGGAAAATGAAAAAAAGTGGCTTCTGAAATTCTTTGCAGCAGTTCAAATATATTTTGACTTCTCTTTCTAAAGTTCATCATATTGTTATTCTTTCTGTAATCTGATCCTGTTTAATCATCAAAAGCCTAAACCACAAGTTCTCTTTTTTATTACTAAGCAACAAGTCCACAAGAGGTTTCCAGTCATCAATCAATGTAGGAAATATAGGAAAGCAACAATCCAAATAAACAAATAAATAATCCAGAATACTGACAAATTCTAGGAGAAGCAGACCTCACCTTACAACCAGCTTACAATTGTTAAAAAAAAATATTCCAAGACTCTTCTTCACTCATAGTTTATAATATCAGTGTTGGAAGGAAAATCCATCTGGTTCAGTTCCAAGCTGGGAGAAAGATGCTGGAAACAACATGGAGGCTGATTGGAAAGAGAGTTTTATTGATGAAGCAGAACCACCAATCACAAGGTGATTCAGAGAAAGCTGACAAAATGGAGTTGAGAGTGTGTGGGTTTTTAAACCTTCTTTGGGCTTTGTATTTGAGCTTCCTGTTCCTGTGCAAGCACATGTCCTTTAATATTCTATTGGCTGTTGTCAGATTCCTATGGGATCCTGTAGGGGTTATGTCAGGGGTGGGTTGCTATCGGCATTACTGCCGGCAAGAATTTTTGCTGGAGGCAAAATTGAGGCTGGAGGTTGATTTATTAAGTGGGTTCATTTATTGATGAAGCAGGACCACCAAGCATGTGTGATTCTGGACAGCTGAACCCCACATGGGTTTTTTTATATCTTCTCTTGGGCTTTGCACTTGAGCTTCCTGTTTCTGTGCAAGAACATGTATTCTATTGGCTTTTGTCAGACCCCCATGGGGCCATGTAGGGGTTAGGTAGAGTCAAAGCTGGCTCTATAGGCAAACTACAAATCCTGAGTGTTTGTCTGAGCTAACTTTAATTGAGGTTTCTGAGGGTTATGCAATGAACGGGTGTTGGGCAATTCCAATTGTGGCTGAGGGCTAATCCTACTTGTGTTGGATCTTGGGTGCGGGTATTTGCTTATGAATACAGCTATCTACCTCTTCATCTCTTAAGTGCTGACCTGCTGTGGGCTATTAAGGAAAGTGGGGGCTGCTTTCCAAGATCATGTTTCTCCATTTCTCAGCCAGGGAAATATAATATTCTGCCTTTTTAATATTTCTCAACATCTTCTAGGAGAGGTGTGGGTTCTAACTTTCTACACACACATCCCAGTATCCTCTTCCCCAAAAGACAAGCGAATAAATTGCTAGGCTTTCACCAATTTCTCTGCTTGTCAGGGTAGCAAATCTTACTTGCTATCAAAACTGATATTGCTGGCACAATGGCAGATTTAACTTTAATTCAAGATCGCTAATAAAATTGGAAGCTAGGACCTAGATGATAAGCTGAGTCAACAATCTACTTCAGTGAATGTAAACACCAGGTCTTCAAGCACACAGGAAAGTGATATATTTTCATTCTGAACATATCAGTAGAAGAACATATTTGTAGCACAGGACTGAGCTGTGAGGTCCTGGGTGCCCTCTGAGTTTGGTTGTTTTCCTGAAGACATTTCACTACCCAACTAGGTAACATCCTTAATGCATCACTGATGATGCTACCTAGTTGGGTAATGAGACATTCTGAACATATCCCTGGCATAGGCATGCGCTGAAATTTCTCACAAGTAGAAGGTCCCAGTTATGATATCATACAAACAATGGAGCACGTTTCTCATTGCCATTATTGTGACTTTGGAGGAGAACTAACAGGTTCAATGCACTTGGGTGATGCTATCTTATTTATTTATTAATTAATTAATCAAATTTATACACCTCAATATCTAAGTGACTAAGGGCAGTTTATAAGTAAAAAAGACTCACAAATTATCCCAGAGGACTGTGATGAATGAAAAAGGAGAGTTAAAGTATTTTAAACAATACATTGGACAATTCAAAATGCTGGACTGATATCATTGCTACCGTGTTTCCCTGAAAATAAGACAGGGCCTTATTTTCTTTTGACTCCCCCCCCCCCCCAAATAAGTGCTTGGTTTTATTTTTGGGGAGGTCTTATTATTTTTGAGATGCAGGAAGCTGCGAGCGTGGTCACCTCATGGCTGCTGCTGTGTTGTAATATTTTGGGGGAGGGCTTATTTTAGCACTGTGCTCAAAAGCCCGATTGGGCTTATTATCCAGGAAGGTCTTATTTTCAGGGAAACAGAGTAGTAGTGAAATATTTTTGGAACTATTAAAAAAGGCAGAATATTATATTTCCCTAAAGGAGAAACATAAAGGAGAAACATATTTTTTCAGATAGAAAGCAGCCCCCAACTTTCTTAATAGCCCTCAGCAGATGTCAGCACTTAAGAGATAAAGTGATAGCTAGCTCTATTCATAAGCAAATACCCTCACCCAAGATCCAACAAAGGTAGGATTAATCCTCAGCCACAATAGGAATTGCCCAAAGCCCCTTCATTGCATCATCTCAGTTGCACCAGCCCAGCAGTTGAAACTTCAACCAAACCTAGCTCAGACAAACTCTTAGGATTTGTACAGGGTATCAATGGAGTCTGATAACAGCCAATAGAATATATGTTCTTGCACAGGAAGGGGAAGTTCAAGTGTAATGCCCAAGAGAAGGTATAAATACCACCCACTCTCAACTCCATGTGTCATCTGCCCAGAACCACCCATGTGCTTCTGCTTCATTAATAAATGGACCCTCTTTCCAATCAACCACCCGCCTCCATTTTGTCTCCAACGCCTTTCTCCTAGGTTGGAACTGAACCAGATGGATATTTCTTCCAACAGTACAATAAATTATGGTGTCTTCATTTTCTTTCTTGAAACTGCTGCTTTCCACTTTAAAAAATTTTCAAAGAAGAATGTGATAGATCAAAGATCTTCCCTGAAATCAATAGATTCTAAACAATAAAAGTACAACAGAACAGATTAGCATTATTTGAAACATACAAGAGTGGTACAAAATGATAAACCTTAAAGGTCATAAAACAATAAAAACACTTGGTTATACCAATCAATTCCAGCTTGCTCAAGTAATGTCCTTCAAGATCTGGGCAGATTTCAAAATCTTGGCACAGCACCAGAAAGGTATAATGAAAGGTATAAACATGATTTCCTTGGAAAAGGAACCTCACGTGTGCAGAGCCTTACTGAAAAGGCTTCTCTGTATTCCACCTGCTTAGTTTCTAAAATGGAGAAAATTGCGGCAGGGATGATGATGATGATGATGATGATGATGATGCATTTGAAAGAGAACTGAGAAGGGGGGTCTCAAGCCACATGTGGGGGAAAGCAACCATTTGTAGTAGATATGGACACTTCTACTAAAAAGTAGTAACTATTTTCTATTTATTTGTTAATTAACAAGAATCCTAGGCTATTTACCCAGTTATAAACCATTGTAAAAATGATTATAAAATCAGGTGAAGTGATATGGTATCTCGGTTTAGGACCATAGTGACCTAGGACCAAAATTCCAGGCTCCAATTTGGTCAGAAATCAAGGACTATTTGTATGATGCCTTTTGCTGCTTTCCAGCCTTCAGTTAACCTGGAAGCCCTTACAAGGTATTCAAAACAGCCATTACTGTAGCACAGGGGTGTCAGACAAAAGGCCTGTGGTCAGATCCAGCCCACAGGGCCATCCTGGAATGCAAAGAGGAAACATCGGGCCAGTGTGGCTTCAGCCCGGTCTACCCAATGCGAAGAGGAAACATGCCAGTAGTTTAGGGAGTGGTGTCAAGCTGGCCACGCCCACCCAGTCGGCCACGCTGAGTGGCATCAAGCTGACCAGGCCCACCCAGTCAGCCACATCCACCCAGTGTCTGTGCCCCACTGCCCCCCCCCCCAACGAGGTCAACCACAGCTGTGATGAAATTGAGATTGATACCCCTGTTCTAGCAGAACTGTCTAGCAGAACTGTCTAGGACAGTGTTTCTCAACCTTGGCAACTTGAAGATGTCCGGACTTCAACTCCCAGAATTCCCCAGCCAGCATTCGCTGGCTGGGGAATTCTGGGAGTTGAAGTCCGGACATCTTCAAGTTGCCAAGGTTGAGAAACACTGGTCTAGGATATGAGGAGATATTTCAACTTGATAATGTCAATAATGATTTCTTGTCTTATCCAATATTGATAATATTTATACTAAGAAGACATAGTATTTTCATAATGCTGGTGTTATACATCTCATAAGCACCATGCTGAAATTCATAATCAGAAATAGGATCTCAGTTGAACCACAGCACTGGCCTTCTACATGTTTATCACTGAATGGGATTTTAGAGCATCACTGTGCTTATGGATGGCTGGGGCCACAGAACCAAAGCAGCACCAAAGTAAAAGGAACATTATCGAGTTGGCTTCAAGGATTCTGTTCAGAAAGATTCCTTCAAGCAGATTTCTCTATTGTTTTATACCTGTAGACAGAATCTTGCCAAATTGAAACAGACTATACTTACATGAAATACTACTATATGCACTGTTAACCTCTTTTTCTCACACAAACTATCTGAACTGAATTGTCTCTTACTTCTCTTGAATATAAGCTCTTCCTCCTGGAAACTGGCCACTACATCCCATCACATTAAGTTCCAGATGGTGTTGATCCAACCAACCAGGGGTGGGTTTCAACCGGTTCACGGCGGTCCCCGCGAACCGGTTGGTCGGCAAACCCGGAAGTAAGTAACCGGCCCGCCCGCCCGCGCTCCTTACCGGTCTTTGAAGGCTTCTGCGCTTCCACGCAGGCACATGGCACATACAGTTCTCCGCAAGCAGCTGGATGGCACATACAAAGCCTGCGCGAGTCTCCGCGAGCAGCTGGAGCATCGCGCAGGCGCTAAGACGCATGCGTGAACTGCACGCGTGCACGAGGACGCCGCCGGCCCCGTTCCAACAGAACCGGTTGGAACGGGATTAGCAACCCACCCCTGCAACCAACCATCCAGAAACAAAGAAAATTTTTGATCTGCTCAATGTAATATGAAAAAAGATGGAGCACTATACAGAAATGTTATTAGTTTTATATGATAGTTAAAAATCTACATACCTGTTTGTGTACAATTCAAACTGTTAATAAATGTTGTTGACTAAACAAGGAGTAGGACTAAATACTGTTAATAAAAATCTATAAAGACTGAAAATAAACAATCTTGTTCTTTTTTCATTTTTCCCCTCATATAGTTCTATAATTCATATTGAACTCCCATATACTCAGCTGCAAAGTATCTAGTTCCCAATACATTTTTCTCTAACAAAGCAAATGTCTCCAGCTGCTTGTCCAAATGGCTTCCAAGCTTTACAGCTAAAGTACTGAATTAATCCAGGTAACTGAATGGGTAATTGTGTCCTGTATTGATCTATCCAGAAGAGTTTGTAGCTACCACAGCAATCTCCACCTTAGATGCCAACTGAGCTTTGGAAGAGAGCAAAATGGTGGAAGATTGAAATTCCTAGTAGTGTACGAAGTTAAAACCGACCCTTCTCCTAGAAAAATGAAATATGCTGGGAAATATTGAAAAGGCAGAATATTATATTTCCCTGGCCAAGAAATGGAGAAACATGTTTTAGGAAGTAAACAGACTCACTCTTAATAGCCCCCACCTTTGTCAATGGGCCATTAAAAGGGCTGAGTCAGTCTATTCTACATAACACAGATCTCCCCCTTCAGCTCCAGGGTGATGGGATTAAGGCATGATAGTATTAGCCCTTTACCCATCTCACAGGGCACCTGAGAAGAAGCAATGCTCAACCAAACTTGGACTCAAAACACAGCCTACAGAGTTGCCCCTGCATGACCCCATGGCAGTCTGACAACCAATCAGAATACAAGCTCAGGTTCAAAGCCCAGAGAGGGCATAAAACCAGGGACTTTCAGCATCTCTGTCTTTTCTTTTCTTCTTCACTCAACATCTTGAAGCATGTGATCACCTTTTCTGTTCAGGAACTCAAGCCATGTGATCCTGTCCACCATTACACCATCTTTCCAAGTAGCCTCCGAATTTCCAGTGTCTTTTTCCCCACTTGGAATTGAACCCAGAAAGACATTTCTTCCAACAGTAGGACACTTGCTTTGACCAGAAAAGGTAGCTTCAATCCCTAGCATTTTTGGTTGAAAGGATGATGCTAGAAGACTGCTGGTAGGTCACAGAAGGATGCTTCAGGTGGACAATGAAGTAATGAGGAATATAACAACTTATTCCTTTCCTACTGGAAACTCCAAAAATCCCTAGTGAGCTCTAGCCAATGTTTACACTTTGCTAGGGGTGGGGCCGCAAAGTTTCTGTGTAAATCTGGAGGAGGTAGTAATAGCCTTGGCAATTCCCTCACTATCACTTTCAATACCTCCTGTACTGTGGATGAGGAAACATGAAGTTTCACCTTATCCTCATCGCATTTGGGATTGTCCTAGTTCATCATATGTCTGACGGTAAGTCATTTCTAATGCAGATTTTTTTTTTTTTACATTTGGGGGCCTTTGTGCAATGCAGTTTGCTATGTTCAGAAAAACAGTTAAGTCATGCAGTAGTCATAATTGTCATCTTTGAACGAATGATTTTGTTTTTAAATTTACCAGTGAGACAATGGAAGTCCATGTTCTATTCATAAAACCATAAACAGGACAACCACACTGAAAAACCCTTGAATTCTGAAGTCAGAAGTGGAAAAGTAGCAGTTTATAAAGGAAGCACAAGCTGTCAGTTATCAATCTGAATATGTGTATCAGTGCAAATGTGCTAAAAATAAAGGAGCAGATATGTCTTCTTCAGTGGCAATTTCATATGCAAAAATGTGGCGAGTGGAAAAGGAAGCAAAGATCAGAGTATCTCCTCGATGTAGTAGTTTATTTATATATTTATTTTTAAAGATATTCTATAAGTCAATTAGATTTAAAAGAAACAGAAGCAGTGAGAGGTAGCAAATGTTACAAAAGAACAGCTGGAGATGGCTGTTAAATCATTTCTTTTTGTAGTTTAAACTACAAAACTACATGTAAACTACATTTTGTAGTTTAAGCCACCTATATTAAAAGCTCAAAATTCTTTAAAAGAAGTCATTTTAAGCACAGCCCCCCCTTAAGAGATTCTATTAGGTAAAATGAATGGACGTAGAAAGTTTTCTTTGAATTAAATCCTTCCTCCCTTACCCACAACACTGTCTAACATGTTTGTGGCTTGGCAGCATTGCCACATGAGGCAAACTCCTGCTAGCTAGCACCATTCTACGTGTCCATGAAGCGAGGTGTGTTCCAAGAGTTTAAAGCAAAGTATTTCCTGCTGTTGCTTATTGTCCACCTGTGTTTTTTATATGCCCAAATGGTTAACCTTCCCTAACATTGTAAACAAGACCTGTGCTATAGAGCTGAATGATTTGAGAGGGGGGTGCATTAAGTTGTCTCTAGGGTGAAGACCTCTGGTGAACCCATATTTCCAATTAAGTTCTTTCTAAGCGTACAGACTAATCAAATTCATATATTGCCCAGCTATTAATAATGAGCATGACCTTCAGTAACTTTTAATGGAACTTCCTTTCAAATAAAGGTCATAAAATTCATTATCCTTAATTAATTAAGGAAATGTACAAGTGAAAATATAGCTTAGTGATAAAGGTGGCTATTTAATCATTATTGCCTTTTCCTTCAGTGCATGGTGAATAAGGATGTAGTCCATAATATGCAAATCTTGTGTTTCCTTTGGCTGGCAAGCATCCATTATCGTAAACATGAAATATACAAGAGCCACCTGTTGGCTAAAAGAAAAGAAAAGAATTCCTAAAATGCTGCAATATTCACAAACTGGTGGCTTTACTAGCTTGGGATTCTAGGAGTTGGATTACTTTATATCTGGAGACCATTGAGTTGGAGATGGCAAAAATAGGAAGAAAGCTTTCTTCAATACTCGTATTACTTCTTTTAAGTAAAGATGTATAAGATCAGGCTGTATGTATTTAATTGCACCTACATATCTCTCAAATATTTTTTTAGAATGATAGCTTTCTCACCTGATACTCATTAGTGACAGTTCTGAATGGTTCTTTTAAATAAAAGGCACAATGGGAAGATTTCAGTGTTGTTTGCTAAGATTCTTCTTTTATACATGTGCCTCTTAATTGGGTCTTTGACACTCCCAATCAAAATCTGGCATATCTGTATTTCAGAAACGTTCCTAATGTCAACTTAATAGTAGGGCTTGCCACAGCTGGACTCCCTGGTGTCTAAGATCAACATTCTCAACCGATAGTGAATGCATGTTTTGGAATTTCACATTTTGTCTTGGAGTTTGTTAAAGAGAGATGCGACCTGGAACTAAGGAGAAATTTCCTGACAGCGAGAACAATTAAAAAATGTTAACATTTGCCTCCTGGAGTTGTGGGAGCTCCATTCACTGGAGATTTTTAAGAAAAGATTGGATAGCCATTTCTCCAGGATGGTGAGATTAAGGTCTCCTGCCTTGGCAGAGGTTTGCTTAGAAGACCTCCAAGGTCCCTTCTAGCCCTATGATTCTATGAGACAACAATGGGAAAGCTGGCTTGGAAATATCAGCAATAATAATAATGAAAATTGTGACCTCATTAGAGAATTTCCACTAGGTCTAATGAGATTTTACATCTGAGAATCAAATTTAGGATTGCACTGAGAATAATAACCAACCCTAACCCTAAACATTTGTTTCCTGCTGTAGCAAGTATTAAAAGTTAGCACATAGCACAGTCCAGTTTCTAATGTGACTTCTGGATGTTAGCCAGTAAAACTTATGTCGTGAGTTCACTTAAAAATAAATTGCCATAATTATCCTGCACTCTGAATGCATAACTAATAGCTGGAAGACCAGTCTTTGGTGTTTATTCTGAACCTAGATAACTGTAACTGCTTTAAATTAAATGTCTGTATATTTCTTAATATGTATCTCTTGCTTTTCTGAATGTTTGCACAAACAATCAAACAAATGTTCTAATCTCACCTGCTACTGATAGTAAGATATGCTCAAGATTTTGCCACGCAGACTCCAACAATATGTGGGAAGAGAACTATTGGCTATGTAGATAAAGATTTAATAGAATAATAGAATTAGAAGGGACTTGAAGGTCTTCTAATCCAAACCCCTCCACACACACACCCCGCTCAAGCAGGAAACCCTAACCCTAACCCTATACCATTTCAGACAAATGGTTGTCCAATCTCTTCTTAAGTGATGGAGCACCCACAATTTCTAGAGGAAAGTCGTTCCACTGATTAATTGTTCTGTTAGGAAATGTCTTAGTTCTAGGTTGGTTTTCTCCTTGTTTAATTTTCATCCATTGATTCTTGTCCTGC